>NW_010196821.1:0-7796 GCF_000695765.1 Mesitornis unicolor
GTCAGGGAAAGGCCGGGGGTCTCCAGTTGTCCCCCTCTTCCCCCATCACACCAGGAAGGCAGACATGGCCCACAGAGGTGCTGCTTCCCCGTGCCACTGCGGCTCTGCTCCCTGCTCGCTCCTCCAGGAGGCTGATCTCCGCCAAGGGAGGATTTGCCCTGGAGCCTGGGGGTGGTTTATGATGCTTGTGTCCTGCAGCAGCCACCAACAGGGATGGCAGCAGTCAGTGTTTGGGCGTTAGGTCTGGAGGTGGCACTTGGCTTCCAGCAGCGGGCTGAGACCCCAGCAAGTCTCCATGGAGGAACAGCATCCACCTGGTGCTCTCTGACAGCAGAGTCCATGTGCAGTTGGATGCTGCTCTTTGGGATGAGCTGCTCTTCTGCTGCAGCTCCTCCTAGAGAAGGCTTTATGTGTGCTTCACTTGGTATCCCCTCTGCTCTTCAGGCAGCACCGAGGTCGGATGCTGTGGGGCCGCTGAACGATGCCGAGCTGCGGGCAGCCCTGAACGTGCTGCGGTGTTACGACCTGCACTCGATCGTGGAGGAGTGGTTCATCGAGGTGCTGCAGACCGACCTGCAGGCAAATATAGCTCCCGAGTTCTGGAACTGCATCGGGCAGTATGAAAACACGGCTGAGGAGCCCCAGTGCTTCGCGCTCCTTCTGGACGCGTTTTGTCTTCTCAAGTGCCGCCTGGACCCCTACCTGAACAGCCTGGAGCTTCTGGAGAGGTGGACCAAGGCGGGCTTGCTGCTGGGGACAGGCGCTCAGATGCTGCAGGAGAAGGTCTACACCATGTTCAAAGCTATCCTCTTCTTCTCCACTACCAAGTCCTTCCAGGAGATGATCCAGCAGTTCTACAGCCGCACTTTCAGGATATACATGCGGCAGTGGAAGAAAGGAGAGGATGGAATGAACGAGTGCGAGAGCAGCATGAGCGAGACCGAGCAGGAGAGTGACACGGAGGACGGCGGAGGAGAGAGCCCGCTGTGCGCGGGCTGCAGCAGCAAGAGAGAGCAGTGCTGGTGCCCCAAAGCTATGGAGCAGTTTCAGCAGCTCAATGACATCCTGTACGTAGGTGACGGGGTGGTGGCTGTCGCTCAGAACAACCAGATGGTTTGGAGCAGCAAGAGGTTTTCTTGATATCTGAAAACAGGACAAGTTATGTCTGAAGTTGGGTTGTATCATGGTACTGGGTAGAGAACTTGACATGAGGTTTTTCAGCTGGTTACCAACTGGTGGTTGAACCAGAGCAGATCTTTAGGCAGAAGGATCCTCTCCCTGGAGGTGAGAATATCTTCCTCTTGCTCTGAGGCCTTCTGTGCACAAAGCAGCAAAGTCTTCTGAATGAAAAAGCTTTTGATGGCTAGAAAATAATGGAAAATAACAGGTGGGACAGCAGTAACGTCATGTGCTGTATAGGTATTGGGGCTATCAGAGCATTTAAACTAAGAGCTAGGCCTGCACCTGTGGAGCATAGAGGGAGGAAGGTTCCTTCAGGTGGTTAGATTTTCTTTATTCCTTTGTGCCTTTGTTGAATCGGGTCCCTGTTTGTGTCTGCAGCCGCCGGCTGAATTTGCTGGAGAGGGTGAGCGCCGATGCCGTCACGACCATCTTGCACCGCATGATAGAGGAGAGGATGGAGCAGCGCTGCCGGGGGGAGTACGAGCACTCCTTCCTGAACGAGTTCCAGGAGGTGAGGCAGGCGTGGGCAGTGAGGGCCCTTCCTTTGGGGACGTGTGGCTGCTCCACTGGTTACACGAAAAACCTCCCCTCTTTGATTTATGCTCGAGGGGAAGGTTTGCTCTGACCTGTGCATGATGGGCTGTTGTATTTCACCTGGTGATGTCCGTAGTAATCAGGGGATTTCTTTAGTTCTGTTTTACAAACTCCAAGAAGATGCAGAGCCACCTAAAGCCTGTGGAGGATGCTCCTTCTGCGTAGGTGGGCCCATAATTAGTATTTGTGTGGCTGTTTTCTGTCCTTTATCCAATTTTTCAGCACCCCTTTAAATCAGGGAGCGAGGACAGAAAATAATACTCAGGTGTTGATCTCACCAGTGGGCTGCACACAGAATGAAAATCCTTCCTTGCAACTACCCAGTTGTTTCGCTGCTACCTCAAACTGAGTTTGTGTTGGGCTGTTTACGCAGCGTGACCTCGCAATCAAAGTCTTCTCCGGGTTATGGCTCTTCCAGGGTGCAGTCCTGGCTCTGCAGCCTTGCCCCGTGCTTTGTTCCTCCATGCATGACCTTGCCTGTGCCCGCGTTGTGGAGGTTGCCATGCGAACCACGCTGCTCGCTGTGGTTGCCCGAGTTTCCGTGCTGTTTGCCATGCCGGCTGGTTTTGTTGTCTGCAGACATCGCTTGTTTTATATTTACTTCCCTTTAGTTGCTATGCAACACTTTCTTTATTGGACCTAGCCTGAAATGCTTCTGGATGACCTGGAGATGGTTTAAGGACATTTTAAGGGCACCAGGGAAAATGCAACTGCGTTCCACTCGCCAGACATTGCAGAGGGTCCCTTTGCTCCCACCTCTGCAGAAAGGCCAGCGTGTTTGGCCACAGAATATGGGAGCATGTCAGAATTGGGGTGTTTTAAGAAAAAAACCACAAGCCTGGCAAGCAAAAGGTAAAGTAGGAGAAGTCTGAGAAACAGCTTGATAAAAGTACAAGAGTTGACAGCAGCTCCCCTTTTCAGACACAGCAGCAGGTGATAATCAGGCTGTAACAGGAGCACACAGAGATAAACTCATGGGAAAAAGGGGTTGATTTGATAATTATTATGTTCCTTAAAACAGAGTTGCTTTGCATTAATTCTGGTCCTTTCCTTTTGTCCTTTAGGAGGATTCTTTATCAGCTTTTCCACAGTTTTGCCCAGATCCATGCCCAGGTGCTCTGCAGTTCTCAGGCTCATCCTGCCTTGCAATTAGCAGAACTCCTGCATTTCTTCAGTGTCTCCTCAGTCTGGTCGATAGTTAAGTGTTAACATCACCAGACCAGATCTGGACGTAGCATTTTTGCTTCAGGCTGTCCAAATTGGGTTACCCAAAAAGATTCATATTTACCAGCTATTAATACTCAAATACCGTCCCAGGAAGCGCTACACTTTTGCCACCTTAAAGGAAAAACAAGAATTTTAAAAAGCATTTCTTTTAAATATCTGGGTGTTGTAGTTGGGTACATTTGAAATTCGGCAATTGCACGTTTCTCAGTAGAAAACTAGATCTCAGATGTCAAAAATTAACCATCTGATGCTCTCTGATCATGTAGGATTTTATCATTAGGCTGATATTTGAGGTTTTGGTCTCAAGTGCCTGAGTTTGGTTGCTCAGAGTCCTTGGGTGACTTGCTGGCTCTTCCCTGATTTTGGGAATCAGAAAATCTGGACCAGGAATGGTGTGATGGGCAGTTTGCTCATATTCTTATGAAGAGAATAGTTCTGCAGGTACAGAGTGGAATGGATTCCTGCAAGAGTGGAGTAGTCTGTGTGTTTTTTAATATACCTTTTCCTTTTGGACCCCAGTACCTATGCACAGCCCTCACCCACCCCTTGTCTTCTGATACATCTGCACAGTCTGTCTCCTGTGTCTTCAGTTGCAGTTCGTATTCTCTCAGCTGGGCTTTCCCCGACTGTAACCCAGGCCAGGGTGCATTTGGAGAGCAGCTGGAGGTGATGCTGTCCCTTGTGAGCTGCCCATTTCTGCTTGCTGTGGTAGCTGCCTGGTGATGGATGTGGTTGTGCATCCAGCTCTGACGTTCACCGTCTCTCTGCTCTCCCTCTCCTTGTGCAGTGGATTGAGAAAGTGATCGACTGGCTCAGCAGGGTTTTCCTGCAAGATGGTCCCTTGGCGCGCTCCTCTCCAGAAGCCAGCAGCACCCTGAAGCGCTGGCGGTGCCACGTCCAAAGGTTCTTCTACCGCATCTACGCCAGCATGCGCATTGAAGAGCTCTTCAGCATTATTCGAGGTAGGTGTGACCCGTTTGGTGTTCAGCTCTTGGGGTTGGATTGGATGACAGACTGGTCTGTCTTTCACAGAATCACTAAGGTTGGAAGAGACCTCTAAAGTAAACAAGTCCAACCATCAACCTAACACCACCATGCCCACTAAACCACGTCCTGAAGTGCCACATCCACGCGCTTCTTGAACCCCTCCAGGGATGGGGACTCCACCACCTCCCTGGGCAGCCTTTTCCAGTGCTTGACCACTCTTTCAGTAGAGAAATTTTTCCTAATATCCAATCTAACCCTCCCCTGTCACAGATTAAAGTCATTTCCTCTTGTCCTAGCACTAGTTACATGGAAGAAGAGACCAACACCCACCTCTCTACAACCTCCTTTCTGGTTGTTGTAGAGAGTGATAAGGTCTTCCCTCAGCCTCCTCTTCTCCAGACTAAGCAACCCCAGTTCGCTCATCTACTCCTCATAATTCTTGCTCTCCAGACCCTTCACCACCTCCATTGCCCTTCTCTGTACACGCTCCAGCCCCTCAATGTCCCTCTTGTAGTGAGGGGCCCAAAACTGAACACAGTACTCGAGGTGCAGCCTCACCAGTACCAAGTACGGGGGCACAATCACTTCCCTACTCCTGCTGGTCACACTGTTTCTAATACAAACCAGGATGCTGTTGGCCTTGATCTCCTTCTTTATCTTTATCTTGGCTTCCCATGGCGCATGGCACTGTTCCTAATCACTGCTTGGTTTGTAGATTTCCCAGAGTCAAAGCCTGCTGTGGAGGACCTCAAGTTCTGCCTGGAAAGGACTAATCAGAGGCAGCAGCTGCTCAGCTCCCTGAAAAGTGCACTGGAAATGCGACTTCTGCACCCTGGTAGGTTTTACATCCCTGCTTTTGTCACAACTCTGTAAGGAGCCTGGGCATGAGTGGGGATCTGCTGGGAGCCATCATCTGATTTGTGTTTGATGAGTGAGAGGCGGTCAGGCTGTGCACATCACGTCCTCTCTCTCTGTGTTGGAGTGTGCACAGGCAGCAGGAGCTGGTTATATCCCAGCCCCTTCTTGCCTCATCTTTCCTGTATGGTGGGGAGCTGAGCTAGAAGGTTAGCTTTGGTCCAGGTAGGTACAGGCTTCTCTGATGTGTGTGGTCTGAGCTCCTAATGCAGAGCTGGGACTCAGCTGGTTTATAGTGGTCTGTGAACCTGTGTTTGTGGTTGGAATGGGTGTCTCAGACATACAGATCCAATCTCTTTGGCTGGGGCAGTGGGACAGCAAGTCCTTGATTAAACAGAGGGCTTGGAGCATCCAGGCTCCGTGCATCCAAGCCGTTAGTCTGTGCTCTGGGACTCTGACTCCCTCTGCCCCTCTCGTAGGAGTCAACACATCCGACATCATCACTCTCTATATCTCGGCCATCAAGGCCTTACGGGAGCTTGATCCCTCCATGGTTATCCTGGAGGTCGCCTGCGAACCCATCAGGAAGTATCTGAGGTAAGAGGTGTGTGGAGCAGTCCTACACATCCCCTTTCCCTCCCCTTCCCTTCACTGCCCCTGTTTCTCTTGCCTGTTGGCAGGACTCGGGAGGACACGGTGCGGCAGATCGTGGCCGGTCTCACAGGGGATGCTGAGGGCTCTGGTGATCTTGCAAACGAGCTCTCAAAAGCTGACCCAGTGACCCTGGAGAACGGCCAGGAGAGCGACGATGACATTGCAGAACCAGAGGACTGGGTTCCTGACCCGGTTGATGCAGATCCAGGTTAGATGCCAGGACCTGAAGTCCTGTCAGCTCGCTGTTTTCCCTTTCCCTGAGTCTTGAGCAGCTCATTTGCCAGTCCTCTAGAGCTGGGCTGGGACAGGTCTCTGTTAATCTCACACTGTCATCTGCTGGATTTCACTAGGGAAATCAAGTTCCAAGCGTCGGTCCTCGGACATCATCAGCCTGCTGGTGAGCATCTATGGCAGCAAGGACCTCTTTATCAATGAATACCGCACGCTTCTGGCTGACCGGCTGCTGCATCAGTTCAACTACAGTGCTGAGAGGTGAGGTTCAAGCGCCCAACCCCAGGGCTTTCCAGGTAAAATCACCTGATAAAGGTGTGCTTCAGACTTAATCCTATGAACAGCTCTTTCTGAAGCTGGGAATGTCTTTGGCCATTTCCTCTGCAGCTTTGGGTTTGCATCTAGAATATCATTCACTGAACTCTTAGGCTCCTGCCTGCTCTGTCCTGCCCTTGGTTTGCACTAATAGGGCAGCACATAGGAAACTGGAGGCACCAACACCTTCTTAGCTCCATCCCACGTGTTCTGCTGGCCCTCACAACCTGCACAGACTGCTTGGGGTCAGCAGAAAGTGTCAAAGTAAGAAAAAGGGATGAAGCATCGGGAAACCTCAGTTGCAACACAACTATGTCTCTTGATTCAGCAGTTGCAGTGCTTTTCCCTTCTGTGAGATGCTGCTAGTGCCAGCCACATCTAGGATGAGCAGTCTCATGCGAGTGGCTCACCAAATGCTGAGGTTGTACTGTGTGGTCGAGGGGGGTGGCTCGTCCAAATGGAAGGGATGGGAAGGTCTTCAAAAAGCTGCTGGCCTACAGAGGAAGCTCCTGTTCCTCCCGTGGATGCTAAGAGGCATCCTGTTCAGATAACAGCTTCCTAGGAAGAGCACCCTTGTGCCAGGGACTGCCTTTTTTGACTGTGCTGCAAGGGGTGGAGACCAAGCCAAGCGAGTCTGAGGGACCCCTGTCTGATCGTTGTTTCTCTTGTCAGGGAAATCCGCAACGTGGAGCTGCTGAAGCTGCGGTTTGGTGAAGCTCAGATGCACTATTGTGAAGTCATGTTAAAAGTAACTTTTTTTGGTTTGTTTTTTAATTCAAATCCTGAATGTTTGAGCTCACTGGAAAAAGGCGCTTGAGGAGTGACCCAAAAAGAGTCTTTTAGGAAAGTGGGGTTCCCAGAATCCCAGCGAGGGAGCTGATTTGCGACAGGCAGAAGAGCATTCAGAACCACGTCTGTTCTTTAAGCCCTGTGGGTTGGGTAATTGACTCTGGGGGATGGTTGCTCTGGTGCTGTTGTCTCTCCTGCCCTTCCTGCAGCACACTGTGCTGGCTCTTGAAGAGTTGGGCTCTTCCAGCTCCTCTAGGGTTGGGGCTCTGCAGTTTAATGCACTTGGAGCACTGTGGGAAGAAGACAAGCCTGGAGGGACTCCAATGTAGACTCGTGTTGAGCTGTAAGCCCTTCCCCAACCTCCCCACAGGTGTTTCTGAGCGGGTAGCAGACTTTCTAGTAGACATACTTGATCATGTCCTTTCCAGTGTCCCCATCATCATTCGGATACAAGGCTAGTCACCTTTTTAAAGCTTCTCCTTCACCAAGGGTTAGCACTGACTTGGAAGAGAAGGAGCTGCATTATCTCCTTCTGCCTTTTCCAGGATATGGCTGACTCGCGGCGCATTAATGCCAACATTCGTGATGAGGAAGAAAAGCTCCCGGAGGAGGAGAGGCCACCGTTCAGCCTTGTTGCCGTTATCCTGTCAAGTGAGTTCTGGCCACCGCTGAAAGAGGAGAAGCTGGAGCTTCCAGAGCAGGTCAAGGAAGCCATGGAAGCCTATTCCAAGAAGTACGAGAAATTGAAGGTGAGGCAACATTAACCCTCCTTAAAAAAGGAGTATGCTGCTCAGACTCTGTTACGTAGCATGGTTTTTGCAAAGTCCCCTTTAACATCCCTCAAATTTTAGCTGCTAGAACACCCACGCTGCTATGGTGGGATCCCAAAGTCCTTCAGCTTTGAAGCTGGGTTAGAAGTTGTGCTAGCTTAGCTATTGCTGAAAGGAAGGTTTATCTCTATG
>NW_010196822.1:0-5430 GCF_000695765.1 Mesitornis unicolor
AGAGAGGGAGGAAGGGAGGAAGGGAGGAAGGAAAGCCCAGAGGCCCTCATGGACTCTTCAGCTTGTTTTTGTAATCCAAGAGTGTATTTTAAATACATACAATTAATACAATAGGCCACATGCTACTTGTTTTAACACTACATTAGTGTAAATTGCTTCCTTTTTTCATTTTCCAAGAGGGCATGAATTTTCTTAAGCATATTCCATTAGAACAATTCTTAGCTGGTCTATATGTCTACACTCTATCTTGATGCAAACTACCTTGCAATCACTGATCAGACAACAAACCACAATCTTCATTTTTCAGGAACACCAAAGGTAAATAATGAGATAGTCTGAAAATGTTTTACAATAAACACACTTACTAGCTGTCCAAAACGAACAGTTGCAACTGCATTTGGGGGTAAGCTTTGACTACCACTGAAACACAATCCCCCAGTCTGGGGAAAAAAAAGAAAAAAGAAGGGAATTTACACACTTGTCAACATAATTTCCTTTTTCTGAGCTTCAATACAATAAGCATTCTTCTACTTACTAAAATGTTTGGGCTGCTGCATTCACAAGACTTGCTTGCATTGATGAATGTTTGTTCACATCTTACACACCTATGGATCACAAACATGAAGAATGCACTTAAAACGTACTTAAGGAGGAGATTTAGTACTTAGTGAAAGCTGATTACATAGTATGCCTGGTAACACTGTCAGCATCTACACTAGTTTGAACTGAAATTCAAAAGACATTACTGATTTGTTTCTACTGTTAGTAAAGTAGAAAATAAATAGTTAATTATCTAAACAAGAACTCAGTTTCTGCTTCCCCTCCAAAGCCCCTTTTTAGTCACATTAAAGCAAAACAAACAAGTAAGGACTTAAGTGAACACAAAACATACAGAGTTGGACATGGGGTTGAGGATTTCCGATTCACTGCTTTTAAAACTGTCATCCCAAAGAGACACACCGTTCCTCAAGAATATTCCATTTAAACAGAACATGACACGTCCAAATTTATCACCACAAAAGGCAAAGAACACTCACCTATTTCCTGATGCATCTGAAGCGGAGAACGATTGCTCACTTCCATTACAATGTATGCACAATGCTTCATTAAGCAAAATGCCATCGATACTTCTTTCCACTAAAGTGAAAATGAAAAACCACAGTGATAAAATTTCATGATGCACAGTATGTCACACAGGTTAAGAAAAGTGTGAAAAAATAAGGCATCTATGCAGATCTAAAATAAATGCAAAGATTTTATTTAAAAAAAATCAAGAACACAACTTGCAAATAACATCCACTATAAATGCATATTCATATATGCATATATGCATTGTTTATACCTATGCACATGCAGTTTAGTTTTAATGACAAATGCAGTATTTAATGCTCAGTTTTACTGTTCCTTTGTTATTTATTCCAAACAAATTTCAAACCTAGGCTTCACTGTAAAGCTAAAACTGAAAACAGCAAGTTTACAAATTACTGGGAAAAAAAGATTTTTAACTCTCATCTGAAATTACTCATGCAAATGTCACAAATTCAAAGTTTCAAAACTGCATCTTCCAGCAATTAAATCATTTAACAAGCGATTTCAAGTAGCATTATGGAAAAAAAATACAAAGAGTATCAAAAGAATTACAATGCTATTACTCTTTCTGCATGTTAAATTACAGAATCAGCTTTGCTCTCAATATTTTACCATAAAGGCTAAGAATGCATTTTGTAACTCTCCTAAAGTTTAAAGGAGATGATTGTTATTCGCCGCTTTACAGGTTCTAAGAAAAATTTTAAATTAATGATCTGGAAAACAGTAATTCTCCAGTACACTCTGCTAGAAATGTAACCAAAGTACAGATTAGTAACACTTACTCAAAGAATTACAGGCACATGGAAAGTCTTTTCCAACCTGTGTCTTTGAAAACAAGGAAAACTAGAGCTTCTAAGAGCTTTTTGTTTTACACGCTTGATGAGAATTAACCCTTGCTCTTAGGTTGGTTGGTTTTTTTACTATGCAAGATAAGCAAAAATATAGTTAACACAGACACTAAAGTTAACATTAAAATTAATTTTCTGTGTATACTGAAATTCACTCACAACTATTAGAGAGCATCAAGTAAGAGGCATAGATACAGGGAAGCATGTGGCAGGCATGTGTCTTAGGGAGGCACGAAATCCACTGATACCAATGCACAGCTTGGCTTGCTCAGGCTATTCTGTTCCACCCACTCATGAATGTAGAATTCCTGTACTGCAAAGTACTTATGCACGATATACTTCAAAACATTGTAATGTTTTTTCTTAGTCTATAATTACATAGTTTTTATTCCAGTTTTAATGCCTCCACCCAGTGCCAATCAGCTTAAAGGAAGCAATATACTAGTATTAATTTTTGGAATGTTTTCATAATAGTTTTTATTGCAATGAACAACAGTACAGATTTATCTGTTGTCTTTCACCAATGAGGTTTAAGATTAGGAGGAATGTTGAATTTTTACATTAGATATGTAAATGTATGTTAAATTTCCTTTCTTATTTAACAGATAAGCGTGTCTTAATAAACCCAGATATCTAAAACAAGCACTAATAACTCATAACTTGCATATATTTATTACCTAATATTTCATTATTGAGGCATTTACATTTTCCTTCTGAAGTCAGGCCTTTAGGGCAAATAATACAATTCCATCCATCTTGAGTAACTCCAGTCTAAAACAAAATGTAAAACCATTACCATTGTCAAAAATACAGACATCACCCAGTATCTGTGAAGAATGCATGATCCAAATGTTATTTACTAGAAAATGTGTTCAGATACAACATTTATAACATTCATGAAGCTTTTAAAGATTAAGAAAGGCTAAACAATCAGGCAAAAGTAATTCCTGTGCAGATACAGACTAAGAAAAAGTGCTCTTAAGTATTTCTGAACCAATTAGCTAACACCCTTCAGTGAAGATAAGAGTCGATTAAGAGTGGAAGGTTTAAGAAAAAAAATATAGAGAGGTTCTACACTGGAAAAAAAAACAGTAAATATAACAATTCATAAATAGACATATTTGCTTATAAGTATACAGAAGTAATGGAAATGGAGAAGTTTTAAGTGAAGCAGCTTGTAAAACTGCATGGAATTTTCAATGTACCCAAACAGTTTACATGCACAGTTGTTTTATACTATGAAGTAGCTGCACTACAGATCAAAACCAATGAGGAAAATTAAGATAACTCATCTGATACTGATGTTAATCCCTTCTCCACTATCATCATTTTATCTTTGCATAGGATCAAGACAAATGCCACCATTACAGGAAAGTGAAAGAAATAGCAGAATGATCAAAACAGTCAATGTCTTTGTCTAATGTAGCAAGAAGATGGAAAGAAGAGGGAAGTTGCCTACATTACCCATTAGCCATTGAACACTTAACTTAAGCAAATAGGCTGGTCTCTCTTGAGACCTTTTCACCCTGAAAAGTTGTTTTTGCTGAAGAAAAATTATTTCTCTATTTACTATGGTGGGGAAAAAACTGGTGAAGCCTGGTACCTCTGGCTCAGTGCTTTGAATATGACCCAAAATTATAGTTTGCCAACAAAGGTAGAGACAACTCACCAAACTACAAAGACATATATGTAAATAAAGTAACATAAAAGCAGCAGTTAATTTTGAAATAAAAAGAGAAAGTATCAGGGACTATGAAGATGCAGCCTAAGTATTACAATAATAGGATTTCTATAAATAATCAAATAGGATACCTATGAGCTGAAAAGCATCTTTGGCATTCTATAAAACTGTGGTCTCGAGGCAAGGATAACATAACATGGAGCAGAATAGACAAGCAGTGGAAGGAAATGAAACATTTAAAATACTCTTACTTTGTCTGTAGTGTCAAATTTATAATGAAAAAAGTCTGCAAAATAATAGTAATAAACACTGCTAAAGAGAAAAAATTACTACCTATAAGCATGGTCTTAAAAATTCCCAAGCAAAGACTATTATGCAAAATAATTTTAAATTAATGAAAAATAACTTGCAGTCAGGAGGAAATTTAAAATTTGAAAAAGCATTATTATTATAGCAAAGTATGAAAAGTTCAATAGTTACCATATTTTCCGGGCATTTTTCACAAATAACGGAGGACCCACCATTACTAGAAACCATCCTGTATCCTGGCTGACATACACACGAACTACCTGAAAAAAACCCAAACCAAACACCCTTTTAATTTACATAAACCTAACTTTTCTTTTCACAGAATACTATGAACAACTGCTATTGTATTTGTAAAAATAACATAAAATTCTGTGAAAAGTTTGATAACCTTAAAGTACATCCTCATGGGATCAGTTTTACAGAAACAACACTTCTGAAAATGATCAACCATTCATACTTAACTATAAAGAAGAAAAAAGCCAGTAGGATTAGATCAATGAAGAGACTTGAGTTGTGACTTTCACTCCGATGATACCTATTTTTTTTGGCATATTGCTTGAAAGCAGAATCCACAGGATGAGCTAGCCATGGAGTACATGGGCAGATCTGTGTAATCCCAAGTGGAATTCAGACAAGGTGCAAACAGCAGACTGAGCGGCACCTATCTACACTGCTCCAGTCAGATGTCATGAATATAAAGAAACCCTTGATCTCCCCCTGGAATTTATCTTTCCTTGAAGCCCCTGAGTTAGAGGAAGATTCAAGCTTAAAAGGGAGTTACAGAGCTAGACACTCATGTTATCAGAGGTGCTTTTTTTTCCGCAAGTAAACTACCAGGTTACTTTTTTAAGAAACCATGATGGTGATGGAAGTGGTGATCAGCTTTTACACTGCAGTTGTGAACACAGCCCTCCATATCACTGCATCTGACTGTGGTACCAGCCCGGACGAGAGATGCTGTTGGATCTTGAATTTGTTTCTGTACGCAAAACACTGAACTTCCACTTCTCTTGGGCTGTGCATTTATAAAAGATGGATGCTATTATAACATCTTATCTCCTAAAGAACACAAACTGCCGTCTGTATTTTTCATTCAGTACTGTCAAGGTGTGTCACGTATGCTCCAAGTTCCCATATGGGACTTGGATCAGTTTGTGCGCAGCCAGAAGACCTCAGATACTTAACATATCAGACACCTCAGAGCCCTAAGGAATTCTACTGGTGAAAATGAAAACCTATAATCATACAACTGCTTGAGGAAAGAAAGATTATTTTAAAAAGCCCTATAGACGTTTCCCTGGGGTGGATCTCAGACACAGGAATGAATGCTGTGCTGTGGCCACTTCTGGCTCTGCGAGATCCTGGCAATTTTAGTTGCCTTTTCCGACGGCTAAAACCTGACCCCAGATTTTGCACCCCCCGCTGCTGGTGGGCGGATTTCAGCGCGGAGTCGCCTTGAGCTCTGCCAGCCCCGCACGGCCAGGGCGGCCCCGCCTCCCCCTC
>NW_010196823.1:0-6951 GCF_000695765.1 Mesitornis unicolor
CTGCTTATTCCCCATGCTGCGCGCATTAGCTGGCACATATCTACTGCTCTCCTTAGTGGAACTTGAAGGCCACACTGGTGTTCTGCTGACAGGATCAGAAGACTCTTGATCTGCAAGCTGGTTTGCTTAAAACAAAGTCAGTGTTCTACTCTGCAGTTGCTGTTTCAGGATACGTAGTTCTCCAGATGGAGGGGAAAAAAGAAGATATAATGCTTCTGTACAATACAGCTTCTAATTTTGTAGGACTGAAAGTTGCCGAAATTGCTCCTCTGTCAAAGCAGCAGGTCCCATACCTGCTGGAATGAGCTGACCAACTGCTCTTAGTGAGACAACAGATCTCAGACTCTCTTGTGCCTCTCTGGGGACTGGAAAACAGGTGATCTTGTATCAAGTGACCACTGCTAACAATGATTTTCATCTGTATAAGACCAATAGTGCATGCTGATTTTACTAGTGCTGTTTAGAACTTATATGTCTGCCTAAAATGTACAACCAGAATGTTTGTAAAGTCTTCACTTGTGACTGCAAATTAGGACGTATGTAGAGAAAATTAGGCATGGCATAGCTTGTATTTAACTGAATGGTAAATGCAAAGCTTAGTGCTGCCATTTCAGGTAAGTTTTCAAGTCACCTTTGGTATCTGTTTTGAAATATTACACTCAAGGCTTCACGTAGTAAGAAACTGAAGCCTTTGTTCATAGGCATACTGTGTAAGAAGAGAATGCCACTGCAGTTTTAACCAGTCTGACCTTTGGAGTTCACATACACTGGGTTTGCTCAGGCTTTTCTCCCTTTGGTTGAATATAGATCAGATTTTCCAACTTCTCTCTCCAAGAAGAGAAGTTTTATTGTCTGTGGCTAACGGGTTCTGAAGTCCAACACTATGATTACATATAAGAAGTCTTTACATTGAAATAATATTATGCCCCTTTGTGGGTTAAACAGCTGTGTTCCAAAATCCTGATCTTTGTCCTCCTAGTTCCTGTGGGAGGCAAGAAATGCTATATATAGGAATGAATGGGATTTGAGCAACGGGGTAGGTATTTTAATTTCTTGCTATTGTTCCCTACAAAGAGTATCCTGCTAATTTCAGTGTCACAAGCTATGTGGAGTGGAAGGGGAATAATTTAGCTTAGGAAGTAGTCTGAGATGTAATATTTTTCTTGTTTTTTAGGGAGACTGTCAGACTCGGGAGGAAGCTGTCGCACTGGGTGTTGGACTCTGCAATAACGGCTTCATGCATCATGGTAATGCATCAGTATTGCTTCCCACAGCCAATTAAAGGAGCTCTTACTTCAGTCAGATTAGCTGACTCTGAAAATCCCTTTTCTATAGGCTATGCCATATATGCTGATGTGTACAATTGCAAGCATCCCAACAGGTCCTTCTAAAAAGCAGTCATTGAGCTTACACAAAATATCTAAGCCTCGTACCTTTCCAAACAAATTGTCTTGCTAATAGTTATGATGAGCTCTGAAGTGATTAGACAAGCTAGAATTGGCATTTTTTTCACTGCTTCTCCTTCAGAGCCATCAGGCCAATGCACAAGCCAAGTACTGTAGTGAAATATTACCAAGAAATGTAAGGGACAAAGTACAAATGTCTAGTTCTTGCTACTTGGACAACAAGCACAATCCTCAGTGCTGAATCTCTGAAGCTTCCAAATCTGAAGTGCCAGATTGCCAAGTTAGACATCATCCATCCTCAGTGATGCTGCTGCTGAACTGGGAAAGTAAACAAACCACATCTGTATTAGTATCAAACAGCACATACAGAGTCTCTTAGGACAAATTAATAATAACATAGTTTGTCTAATGAAACATCCAGTTTTAGTCATAAATAACGTTTGCTCTCTGTATTTTTAATAGTGTTTTTTGAGGGCAGATTATTGTAAATAACTAATAAGAGAATTTGCATAGTACTCAATAAGAATGTAAGAATAATTGTAATTCTTTAAAGAATTTGATCTGTTTTGAGCTCATGTAAACTTTTGGCATCCATAACATCCTTTGGCCAGGAGTTCCTTTGCATAAGTACATGTTGAACAAAGAAATTGTTCCTCAGGTTTTAAAATTGTCACTCACTGCTTTTATTTGAAGCCCCCAAGTCTCATAATTGAAAACATGGTAAAAAACTTTGTCTTTTGTAGATCTCATTTCCCTCTCAGTTCCTTTCTAGGTTGAAAAGCCTTAGTCTGTTTATCCATCTCAACTTTAAACGGCTGTTTTACCCCTATTTGCTACTTTTATAGTTTTACCATATTAATTTTTACATGAGAAAGTAACCTATAGTATTGAGTAGCATCTTTCTTCCAAGAGGATCTTCTGCATTTTATATACATTTTACTTTCCAGGGAGGTCAAACATAGTATCATGAGCTACTATGCACTGTGAAGAAAAGTATATCCCTAAATTACAGTAGCAGCTTAAAAATATAGAGCTGCATAACTGACAGATAGTTATGCATTTGATCTCTAGTTCCATAAAAACTGGGGAAATGTTTAGAATTTCCTTTAACTTCCTTTTTGTTTCTCTCCTTCTTCTCTGTCTAAATGCATGTATGTATTTCATATACATTGTTTCCAGTCCTGGAGAAAAGTGAATTTAAGGATGAATCGTTATATTTCCGCTTTTATGCTGATGAGGAGATGGAAGGCACTAGTTCCAAGAGCAAACAGTTACGTAATGACTTCAAGCTTGTGGAAAACATCCTGGGAAAGAGGCTTCTGGTAAGAAATACGTTAGTGTAAACCTTGATGTTTCTGTCAAACTGGTATTATTTTATACTGGAGGAGAATGAGAAGGGTAATCATAATACAGTAGAATTAAAATGGGGAATTACACTAGTAGCTGGACTTTTCTTCACTGCATAAATACTAATTCTTGAGCTACTTTGCTGTAGAGATACAAGTTCTATAGCTCTGGCTTTTCTAGCTGGGACAGACCACATAGATTATTCTAGTAACAAGGGAAATCTGTAAGCTTCAGGCTCCCTGCTCTAGCATGTGGCCATCCTACTGCACTACAGAAAACAATGGAAACTTTGGCAAATATGTCATTAGAAATGCCGATGAAAAAAATGCTTTCAGTCTGAAAAAATACACTTCAAACAAAATTTAATACTCATTTATTTGTGCAATTGTTTCTCATTGAAGGACATAAATCTTGGCAAACTGAAAAAATATACAACATTCTTTGCATAGTTGAAGAGAATTTGGATTTTGGGTTGACTCCAGGTATTGTGACATGGTTACTGCAGTATGGTGTTAACTTGAGATCAGCACTTCTACTTGTGAGCCCAAGCCAACCACAACACAGATTAAAGCCGGTAGTTTGGAGCTGAATATCGGGCAAGGGCAGTCGCCTGTAGAGATCAGCCTCCATCACAGTTTCTTAAGAGGTTTAATGCACACACAGTGCTAGTGTCCCTGGAAGACTATAGTGTATTACTTATCTAGTATCAAAAGAAAAGCATTTCCAGTGACTTCTAAAGATGATGCCTATGTACGTTCTCTAAGTTACCCTGCTGGATTGGAGATCTGGACTGTAAGTCTAAACCTCATCAACATTCCAGGCCTATGATATCTCCTACATTCCTCCAGGGTATCCCATATTTCTTATTCTCAGTAGTGTGTTGCAGTAGTTGCAGGAGAGAGTAGTTGCTGTGTCCCACTGCAGTTCACAGCCAGGTCTGTGGTATGTCCTGGAGTTCAACTCATGCAGGGGCCTGAGTTGATATTCGAGCATATTCGATGAAAACCAATGGTGTGAGGGCTACCTGGGTTTTCATTTAACTTCCCACATGAACTCAGTGCGTGGCCTGAGCAATACCTTAAGTCACTCAATGCCTCGGTTTGCCATCTGAAAATTAGGATGCTAAATCTTATTTATCCACAGAACTTTGCTACTGCTGTCACATCTAGAATCAGTTTTGATAATGAAAGTGCCCTTATAGTTCAGCATTTCAGATATCAAGCTTTTAGATAATAGGTAGTATAGTCATTTGAGTTCATGTCTTTTCTGGTTTAAACCAGCTAATTCAATAAATGTAGCAGTCAGCTTAAAATTCTTACAAAACTATACAATGCATTTGTCTTATTCCTACTATAAATAAATAATAATCTGTATTATTCAAATGAAGCCATACTTGGTCCTCATTAATTTTTAATCATCCCAGGATGAATATTTTTGTGTTTTATGCTAATATAAAACCACCTAATTCTGCAAAATTTCAGCAGAAGGAGAGAGCAAAAAAGATCTTTCCCTTTGTTCTTCACTACATTAGTGTATTGCATTCTACTGTAGCTTGAGAATTCAAATCACTGATTTAAAACACCCCTGGGTAGAGAGCCACTAATAAGAGCCTGTCCTCTAGAGATTTCTGATCTCCCAAGGAGGCAAGTTGGCAAGTCAGTAACACAAGAGGCATCTATCATCCAGGTGTATGTGGCCAAATAACGGCTTTGAGTGGATTGGGATACTAAAGATTACAGCGAACTCTGAGGTGAAAAGCATCCTTTAGGCTTTCACTGTTCAGAGTGAACAGTTCAATTTCTATGCTCAATTTCAAAGCTCACAAAGCAGAGGAAACTTTAAGTCATTTTGTATCTTAAGCCTGTTTTGTTAATGTGGCAAAACATACCTTTAAAGATAATAGCAGTAGAGGTGGCTTAGATTCTGGAGCTTCTCATTGGAAAGAATTTTTGTCTTTTCAAATTTTGTTTTAGTGCCCCAGAGCTGTGGACTTTTGAAAGGCTGGGGGACTGGAACGACCTGGGAGATGAGGTGGCAGGAAAACACCTCTCTCCCAATGAATGCTGCTGAGGGCCACAGAAACTTGATCAGTTTTGTGAAGCATTCAGACTTGACATTATTTTATATGTCACAGCTCCGTAAGAAATTCTTAACCAAGTCAGACTGTTCAAGTGTGTCCAAAAGAGAAGAGTTTATGCTGGAGAGCTGTAGGGAAGGCTGTGAGAGAATGATGTGCATTCTAGACCCTAGTTTAGGAAATAGTGGTTGATTTGCCTATGGTGCCTCTTCTGCTGCTGCTGCTCCCAGAAGTTTAGACTGCAAGTTCCTGCTTCTGCGTGAACAGTAGGAGCAGCCTGGGGAGGCTGCCAAGGGTGAAATGGATCCAGTTACTTCACATACTTCACTGGGGGAATTTTAATGCCCAACCCAAGGCCCTTCAAGTGTATGCAGCTTGAAGGATCAGCAAGTGTGGTGGGTAAACTGGACACCCTGTACATTAAAGTCATGCTCTCATGACATCAGCACGATGCAATGCTGGAAGCTAGTCCATAGATGAGCATTAAGCTACTTCACATCTCTGTCGTCTTCATTCTACTGTAAATATGTCCAATCTTCCTTCGTAGACAGTGAGCGTCTTCACGACACAAGTGTGTTCTGACTCCGTAATTCTCCTTGTGCAGGTACCGCAAAGGCATCATGACCCACATGCCAAAAACGCTTAATGGATGCAACAGATACCAGTTATGATTACACCTATTGTACCATTCTTTGCATAGCTTTTCTTATCCCCACTCTCCCCACAGCCATCTCTGCCAAAATTCTCTTTGAACATGTTTTGACTACATTTGCCCTCTGGTTTTGATTACGTATGCTTATTTCTCATATAGTCTAATTTTTCAAATGTGGCTGTCTTTCAAGATTAAACGGCCGCTGCCTTATGTTCAAAAAGCTGATTGGATTTCAGGGGCACAGAAATAATTCTTGTAGATGGCAAATTAGTTAATTGCTTTGGACTCCTTAGGGATGAATGGTGTTCAGCTGTCGAATTGCAAGGTATTATTACTTTATAATAAAGGATGAATCATAGCCTGATCCAAGTATTGCACATTGAATATTATCCATATTCTACCTTTTCTTGAGAGTGTCCCTATTGCAGTAGTGTCAGCGTGCAGAATGTGAGATTTCTCTATCATAGTGATAGAGTTCCTAATGTTGATACACTTGGGGTTTCTTAAAAGTATTTTGGTTCTTTGCTTTCAGACAATACATTATTGCAGTACTAATGAACAGAGAAAGGTAGATTAAAAATGCTAGCATATAAAAGAGCTTCATGCATAGTAATGGTAGCTGCACCCAAGAGATCATGTAAGTTTGTGTATCTGCTGGCTTCTTAAGTTTGGCAAATCAAAGCCTCCAAATTTTCATATATCTTTTCACGTGTGCTTTCAAAATCCAACAAAAGAAACTGAGCAGTCCCTTCAAATGCAAAATGAGAATTGGATAGGAGAGCTATCCCAGAATTATTCTATTTAATCCCAGATGTGAGTGATAAAAGTACATACTGTGTTGGGCTGAAACTCATTACACTTGCAACACTAAAACCTGAACTGGTGATATACCCAGTTTTCTAAACTGTCCTTTTATAAACATACCTAAATAGCATTGCCTCTGAAAGTATTTTGTTAGAAATATCCAAGAATGTCAGACTTACCTTTCAGTCTTTTTACTTTTCTGTTCATCATTTAATATGAACATGAGGATTTTTTCCCTGCAGATATATTATGTCATGCATTATTTTTACATGACTGTATGGCTCCTGCAGGAAAGGATTATTCCATTTTTCTAAATTTTTTCTAACATGAATTCCTGTAAAAGGACAAAGCTTATAGGCTGATGACATTTAATTCAATAGGAAAAGGACAGTATTTTAAAATAGTGCAGGAATCATCAGAATCAAGGAAATAATTCTCAGTATTTTTTTTCCCAGTGGCATGCTAGATTGTAGATAGCTTTATTTTTCCTTTTAACTCAATTCCAATTTATCACATGGTTCTTAAGTGTGTAGTGTTTCCTCAAATGCAAGATGTTTATCTGGTAAAATTTCCACTTGTCCATTTACTAGTGGCCAGACTTGCTTTATTTTTTTTTAAATGGGAGTTGTTAAGCTTTCTTTTTCACAGAATCACAGAATCACAGA
>NW_010196824.1:0-3254 GCF_000695765.1 Mesitornis unicolor
TCCCTTCCAACTCCTGAGATTCTGTGATTTAGAACAAATGTATGGAGAAGCAAGGGATTGGGCATTCAAGCATCAAGAGATCAGACAGTGTGTTTGAAGAGAAAGAGCAGAAGCAGGTTTAAGATGAGGTAATAGAGCAGCAGAGGCTGATTGCTACCAACTGCAAACAGCCGGACCGGTGGATCATGTTCTCTAAAAAGGTTGCATTTTTGCTGACGCATTAAAAGTGAATAGAACCAATAAATACTATAGAAAATCAGAATAAATTTTGGAAAAGTGTCACATAGTGATATTGACCTTAGGGAAGTACACTGACAAAAATCTAAGTGTTTTACTGATTGTATCTTTCATTCGGTAGTCATCACAGCCTCCTGTTATTTTCCACTGGAAATAAAAGGTAAAAGCTCTAATGCTGCTGTTGCTATTCTAATTAAAGTTGAAAAATATCAAAGAAGTCACAATAGTTGAAGTGGTGTGACCAGTCAAATCGAGAATCTGTCAATTAATTTGTACAAACTGCTCCCTCTATTATTAGTGCTAATCTTAATTGACCACTGCTCACAAACAAAGATTTTTAAAGTTCCTTATTTTCCAAATAACTTATGTGCTAGCCTGGATTGTCATCTTCCTTTGCTTAAAAATAGCTTGAGTCTTTGTAAATCTATCTTGGAATATTTGTCTTCTTGCCAGTGTGTCCTGGTTTGAGCTAAATAGAACTAATTTTCTATTTAGTGATTTTACTTTTCAGCTCAGTGTCTTTTAAGTGACTGAACTTGCTGAAAACTGGCAGCATGTTTTTCCCAAACAGTGCTGCTAGAAGATATGCTCAAGGTCAGTTGTCTCATCATGGGTGCTGTGTCTGCACCTATGGGGGGGAAAGCGGACCCAAAACGGACCAACGAGGTATTCCATCCCACATACGTCATACTCGGTATAAAACCCAAAAGATCACGAGGGTCTCGTGCCTTTTCCCTTTTTCCACCGTTCCATCCATCTCGGACCCTTCCATCCATCTCGATCCTGCAGAGGCCAAGGCCTGAGCAGAATCCTGCTAGTTCATCTGACTCTGATCCTGATTTGTGTGTCCTGCATCCTGCTCCCACCTGCTGCTGAGTTTGGTCTGGGACTTTTCCAGTGCCAGGCTCCGCAGAGCCTCTGGTGACATATTCATGATTGGAGGGAGGGTGGGGGGAGGATTTTATATTGGTTTTGTATATTATCCTGTCTTATTATTATTACTGTTTCATTAAACCTGTTAGTTTATTTTCCAACCCGTAAAGTCTCTCTCCCTTATTCTCTTTTCTCTTCCCTTTTGGGGATGGGAGATGGGTTAATAGAGAGCGTCTGTTGAGGATTTAGTGGTCGGCCCAGCCCTAAACCATGACACAGTGCTGTGAATCCCAGTTTGTAACAGTTTCCCCATCTATTTACTAACTCCCTTATTTGTCTTCAACTCCTGTGTACACTGTTCAGAAGTTTACACAGCAGGAAACAGTTACTCTGAGGCACACAGGAGAATTGAAATAATTGTGCCAACAGCTACCTTAGTTGTACAGTACTCTGGGAATAATGTGCCCTTGAGAGGAGGAAGTAGGCAATTGACAAAGACCTCCAAAAATGGTTGTTTTTTTGTTGTCCTGACTGTGGGAAGTAGGTATTTCCCCTGCAGGAGCACCACCATGTAGTTTGAAAGCCCACATCAACAGGATACCGCTTATGCACCTGGATGTCTAGGAATCAAAGTGTACCTTTTCTAGAGAGGCAAGAGAAAAGCCATGTGCAGGAACAACATAGCTATGCACTTGCAGCATTTGGTGGCCCAGGCAAGTCACCTACAAATGCAAATCATAATTTTACTGTTTCACTGGAGAAATGAGAGGACAGTTAGAGAATGTTGTTAGCATGCCTCTGCTCGGGGTTATATATACCTGAGCTGCCCAATTACAGCTGTTCTGCTTGGAGCAATGGTAGTGTAATTGTCTGGTAGTGAGCTGGAAAGGCAGCAATTTAGTATGATGAGAGGTGAGATGTAATTCCTATCTTAAAAAGACTTTTCTATCTAATAGAGTACATCCAGATCTAAAACAAAACCCATGTTTTATCAATGAAGTGTTGGATGTACCACTGGAAGAGGCTTGTACTGGTTGATCCTGTCTTATCCCAACGGACTGATATTATTTAGTCCTTCTGAAGCTCTCCTTCCTCATTTCACATAAGCTGTGCATCTGATTATGGGCAGAGGGGAATTCAGCAACAGATTATGGCTTGGAAATTATAAGGTGGAGCTTTTTATGGTGGAATTACACAAAAACAATCTGTTTTGTTAAAATATGTGCAAGTTTTTAGGGATTTCATAGGCTATTTTTGCAACCTGACCCCTGTATAATGCAGGATTTTGAAATAGATTCACATACACAAAGATGTACTAGCAGGGTACACTATCACAAAAGCACTTCTGGGCCTTGCAGATGCAAGGTATGAGACCTTGCAGCACCACAACAGCTGCAGTAAAAGAAAGTAATGCTACAGGGGCTCTGGGAGTCACTGTCAGGACAGCTTGGGTGGAAAGGTACAGTGCTGCAAATAGCAGACCTCTAGCATTGCTAAGGCTGAGGTATCAAGGCACCACCCAACACAGCCATCTAATATTTTTTCTGATATACAGACATTACTTGATAATAGAAAGTTTGAGGCAAAAGAGTGTTGACGGGGTCTCAATCACGATGACAAAAACTTATCTACGTAGTTGCAGATAAGCAGGCACTCTCTTATTGCAGTGCTGGGGAGACACAGAGGGTAGCTCCTCTAATTGTGCTCTGATGCTCATACATTTTCACAGCCTATTTATACTTTTTTAACAAAGCGAAATCATACGAGCATGCATAAGATGACCATCTTTTACTCTGCCCCTCACTTTGATTGGTTTCCCACTATCACACCATATAAGACATTGAATTACCCCATATGATTTTGACATAGAGAAAAAAATAAAAGTTACGGCCTATTCTTATGGTGTTCTGACGACAGCTATTATCCTTCATGCTATTGTCTAATTCTTCTCTTGAGCATGCTACCTGCCTTTTCTAAGTACTTATACAAATATATCTTGCAGTCCTTTTCTTAACTTTGTAGTTTAAACAAATACCTATTCTAACTACTTAATCACCTACCTACTTTAACTACCTTGATCGGTCAAAGTGTTCTTTTAATGCTAAAACTGAATCACACACACAGAATCGCTCTGTTGGAAAAGA
>NW_010196825.1:0-4905 GCF_000695765.1 Mesitornis unicolor
GCGATTCTGTGATTCTGTGATTCTGTGTTTATCTGTGGAGAAGAGACTGTGAATATCTGATACAATACCTTTACTAAGGAAAGCAATAAGACGTGATCCCCTTCTAGAAATACGTATCATTTCTCATGTCTTCTTTTGAGAGGGATAACCAGGTTATTTCAGATGCAGATGTCTGTTTCAGGTGCAGATGCTTCTCTGCTTAATTTCTATGTGTAGTAACCATTGGCTCAATCATGTCGTGAAACTTCGAGGTGGGAGCATTCTCTGTGTGCAGCTGACTTGTAGAAGGGGCTTGGATTGACATTTGCCAGCTATTCTGTTTTTCACTATTTGTATTATGGTAAAAGACTTACATGAAGGTTTCTCACTGTTTGTAAATGAAGTCTGTAACGTGTGTCTAAATTTGAAGTATACTGACTACCCTGGTCTCCAGTAACCATGCTCTAAAATGCATATACTTGCTTAAGAATTGCCATGATGGCCGAGGCTGTAGTGTTTTTAGTGACAAGAGGCAGGTGTCAGCTCCTTTCAACTGGCTAATAACTGAAATTTGAATTAAGATCTGAACTAGGCAGTTTAAAATCACTCAGAAAAAAGTATATTATCCTTCAATATTTTTGAGGTTTTCTGTTGCACAGACAATTTTCTAACCCCTGTTTAATTTGCTACAATCTCTGTCTAAAATAGCTCTAAAATATCTTCTAAAGACATAAATTCTACCATTTGGGTACATGCTATTTCATAAAAGTATTTACTTTTGTCATTTCTTATTGCAATGAATGTCACCATGACTTTGTGTTGTGACATAAATAGAGACCTCAGGATAACCTTTGAAGTGTTTTATTTGGTTTGGTTGTTTTTTCTCTTACCTCCCATCTGATTGCCTCCTTCAGGACTGTAAAACAAATCTATAATTCTTTTATTTACAGGAATTCTTAATGCACTTGCACACTTCATCACCTTTCTCCTTTTGAGGAGGAATTTTCTTGTTGAATAAGAAAAACTGATGAACAGATGAGCTCACAGCCAGACAAGAGTTCAGTGTAAAATCAAATTCCGAAGCTCACTGATGTTCTCAAACTTCAAACAGTTCAACATTTACTGTTCTCCTGGTATATGCAGCTAGCCAGTCATGGCTTCATTTCTGAAAATCTTATAGCTAATGTTCTCAAACTGAGTTTAATCTTAGCAATATTTATATCTTCTTTAAACTGAGAAGAACATTTCCAAGAGGTCTTTTAAGGTACAAAGGCACAGTTCACCTGCTATGGTGGAAAATATTTGGAGGCAAATTGAAACTGCAGATATTGGCAAAGAGAGGTGTAAAGTGCAGTGCAGAGGTAAAGAGAGGTATGTGAGGAATTAAAGTCTGACTCCCACCAGTTTCACCTCGGCCTCGTTGGTGGTTACTTTGAAGAAAAATGCCAGCATATATGTCTAATTTAGAGGGATTGCATCACAGGGGATTTACTGACTGTTCTGGAAACCCATGTAGGTGTAGATATAAAACCTCAAACCAGTGAATGGCTTAAGGCCAGCAACAATTCAGTCATCTCCTGCAGAGGAAGCTCAGTTTGGGTTCATGACACGTTGTAACTCCCTGACACTTAGAAAATGAAGAAGCAAATAAAAAAATTTCAAAAAATGGGAATCCTTGACAATTAAGTAGCTTTATTTCTGATTTTTTGATATAACCCTGAAAATTTAACTGTTCACACTCACACAGAAGTAAAAATTTCAGTACTCTTTGAAGTCAGTGGAAGCACACCCATATACAGGGTTTTGCCTTAACTCACCTCTTTCTGACATGATTTAATCACAAGCATCAGTTTTTGTTCACAAACATGACTTTAAAGGGTAATTATGCTGCATTCTCAGGACTTGTACCCAAGAGATTGTCCAGACAGTAATGTTATTATAAAAAGTACTACTGTAAAATTATTCAGAATAACAGCTCGGAGGAGCTTGAACTTTTAACTCATTTGCATGACTTGAAATCTCTTACCTACACTGGCATTAAATTATGTTTTTTATATTGATTAATTCTTCTGTTGCAGCTCTAAGCTTTGAGTCTGCCTAGAGCTCCTTGAGATTGAACTCCCCTACGAAGGCCAGAGGACTGTTTTTATTAGAGTGCAAGCTAAAACAAGTAACCTTTGAAAAGGAGAAAACTGGAAGTGGTTAGACCTGACAGAATACAGATTTTGGAGTTTATGAACAAACACCTCCCTGCCCACTGTGTCCTTGCTAGAGCTGGTCAAGCTGATTCTCAAGCGCAGCTTGTGTCGAGCTTTAGCCTACCTTTTTAATTGAAGCTAACTATATAATTTCCACTAGTTCCCAAAACAGGCTTCTCTTTTTGTCATTTCTAAGACACGTCTGTTTGCTCCTTGCACTTTTCAGAGCTCTTTTCCCTCCAGTTTCTAGAAATGTCTCTTTTTTAGCAGAATCATTTATTTGCCCAAGGGAAGAATGATCTCCCCTCTCAGGAGGTCCCACCTGATTCATTCATTTTCCTCCTTAAACTCCCCTCTGGCAAACAAACTGAGCACAGAATAACCACACGTACCATTACAATACTTTAAAATTATAGAAGAATCCATATATTTGGTTTCAGTGATAGCGAAGTGGTAACATCTCACAGCAGAAAGTGGCTAAGCTAAATGTTCTCACAAATATATCTTCTTTGTATCGTGTCATCTGCCTTGTTGATATGTATGAGAAATAATAGTAAAAGATTGTCCAGAAAAAGTAATTTCTAGGAAAAAACAAACATTTCTGTCTATCTCATCCTATGGTCCAGACCAAGGCAGAGATTTTTACAGCAAAGTCACTGGATCTGTGACTGTGCAGCCCCATCCAGGGGGAAGAAGGATGGAAATTAAGAACCTTTTTCTGTGACTAAGAGTTACGACCCTTCCTGTTAACTCACATTGCAGTTTCTCTGAATCACACTCTTACACATGGGATGGCGCTGGGCACAAATTAATGTGTGGAAGCCATGGCCAACGTTGTTTGGGAAAGAGACTTCACAGAAAATGCGTTCCAGGACCAGGTGCATATCAGTGAGTCAGGGGCACTTTGTATATCTGACATGAGAGGGGGAGCTGGATTTCAGACAAAACAAGCAGCACAGCTGCTGTCTAAATGCTCTGTTTACCTGGAGCCAGCCGTGCCCTGCTGGGTCATAACCCAAACTAGTGATAAAACAGGGATGGAGACAACGAGTGCTCTGAGATACTGCCTTAATTGTTGGTTTGTTTAACGCCTATGTGCTGAGACCCGTAAAATGAGCTAGAGATAGTCTGCTCTTCCAAAGGTGCTCTTGTGTGAGGAGCACAAGTGCTGGCAGGGTTCTCGTCATTTCTGGGTGTAGTGAAGCAGTGGAAGGCCCGAAGGAAGCACGAACCTGTAAATGATTATGCCCTGCCTGTATATTTGGTGTCACACAGAGCACATAAAAGTTGCACGTGATGAGAAACGTTTGCTTTAAAGTCTTGCCAGGACTGGAAGTTTGAATGATAAGGCCCGTAAATGTTTGGTTTTTAAGAATTAAATTTTGATTTACAGAGATAGGTGTGAGGATGGTTACAGTCTAGTCTCAGGGATTAATTTACACAAAAGCATAAGCCATAATAATATGTAACATGTTAACTTAGTACTTCTCCAAGGTTTCTTTATTTTGATGTAAGGATAAAATCTTCCTGAAGCACATTTCCAGACACTACTTTTTGTCGAATTTTATTTCAAGGACTACAGCCCCACAGCTTCTAATTATTTACTGCCTGCACTCACAAGGAGGATGCCTTAAACCTGAATTATTTGTTAGGGGTGGCTTCGTGCTTTCTCTCCAACCAGGCTGGTGCACTGACAACCCTGCCAGACAAAATATTGGAGACTGCTTTGGGTCTCACAGACTTGCACCACCCTTTCGCTGCTGGCACACATTTTGGGCACAAATCCCGGATTTGCTAGCTCTGCCATCCAAGTATTTTTTTCCATCCAAGTTTCTCATGTCTCCCTTTCCTGGTTTCCTCAAAAATGCTGAATTTATTCCTGAATCTTAGAACAACATGCTTGAAACACCAGATTTTTACAGGCAGGAGTAGCTAAGAAAAGCATTCAGGGATTTTAATTAAGCCATCAGACGTGCTAAAAGGAAGAGGTTTGTGTGACGAATGGATGTGGAATTCCCATCCTCTAACGCCTGTGCCTCGCTTGATCATCGCTGTGGGTTTGGAACCATCTCCTCGCGTGCTCCTCTCCCTCCAGCTTCTGCTTCCTGTTATCCTAAATTTCCACATCCTTTCTCGTCACTTCACTGGCCAGTCACCCAGGATTTCGAAGGTTTTGCAAACCCCTGTTGCCAGAGATGATGCTTGCACGTCTGTTCGATCCTTGGAGAACCAAGGAGGGGGGCTAGCAGAACTGCCACTTTGGACTTCTGGCGGGCAGAGTTTGGCCTGTTTAGGGACTTGGTTGGCAGAGTTCCTTGGGAGACAGTTCTGAAAGGCAAAGGGGTCCAGGAAGGCTGGACACTCTTCAAGAAGGAACTCTTCAAGGCACAGGAACAGGCTGTCCCTGTGTGTCGGAAAACGAGCCGGTGGGGAAGAAGACCGGGCTGGCTGAACAGAGAGCTCTGGCTGGAGCTCAGGAAAAAGAAGAGAGTTTATGATCTTTGGCCTCACAAGAGGAGTACAGGGCTACCGTGAGGCTGTGCAGGGAGAAAATTAGAAGGGCTAAAGTGCAGCTGGAACTTAATCTGGTTAGTGCTGTTAAAGACAATAAAAAGGGTTTCTATAAATACGTTGGCAACAAAAGGAGAACTAAAGAGAGTTTCCCCTGTCTAGTACATGTGCGGGGAAGCATAGTGTCCGGGGATGAGGAAAAGGCTGAGGTACTCAA
>NW_010196826.1:0-2794 GCF_000695765.1 Mesitornis unicolor
TTCAAGCAGCTTTGCCCATGGGATTTCCCTGGCTTGGTTAGTCTGTTCTCTTCAATTCTCCACCCCTCAGTTCTCAAAGGGCCTTCTGACGAAAAAAACCCACTAGTGTATGTGAGGTGATGAAAGCACGTGATTATCATGTAAGACTGAACATAGGGACAGTAGGAAAAAGAGACTGTTACCTACGTATGTGATGTATAAGTCTCACAAAAGAGTAAGCATATTCAGTTCTACTAAATCATTGTGGCCTTCACATTTATTTAAATGAAACCTTGCATAGTCTGTTCAGCTGTTCCTCATAAATAATAATTTTAGTTAAAAAACTGAAATTCATATTTCTTCTGGGGTTTTACTCTCTCATAGCCACATTCCTGGAACTGTTGCGGCCCAGAGGTCGAAGGGAATCTTCCCTGAGAAAAAAAATCCCATCCTTGGATCTGGGGACTGGAGTCAGATGCTGGAAAGGACTCAGAACTGAGGGAGGAGAATGCTGAGGAGAGGAAGAGAAACAGGAAAGACATTGTGTTAGAGCTCTTACACAGAGAAACTTGCATCATCTCCAGTGCCGTTTCACAAAATGCCTCTAGGTAAATGGGATGGTTTGATGAGAAAGAAGGCACTTTAAAAAAAAGTTTGAACCAAGCCTTTCTCCTGTTTGGAAGAACAAAGTACATCGGGCAATTTCTCCTCTCCTCTCAATTTAATGTTTGTTTTACCTGAAATGCTGTGGTTGTTTAGTGACAGCTGGGTTTGCACTCGGTTTTTCTCTTCCAATACTTTACCCTGAATTTATTCCCTGACCTGACACACAAAGCCCTACCTACATCCCATCTTTCTGCTCAGAGACTCACTGAACTGCCTGAAGAGCCTCTGAAAGACTCATCCCTCAGCCAAGCAGAACTGTTTCACTTCCAGAGTCTCCAGATTTCTTTGTGCACACTTACCAGGTTGCCAAAACCACTGTGGCTCTCCCCCTGCTGTGTTGACTGTGATCTTTTGAAGGATGAGAGGAGAGCACAAATCACTATCCGTTTGGCCAACTTGAGGTCTTCAGTTTTGTCTCTCAGCCTAGGCTGGATGTAGAGATGAATGGGTCATTGACCCTAGGGGCATCAACTCACCTTGCTGTGGCAGATTACAGGACTTCCGTAAAAAACTATCCACTAAAGTAGCAATGACTATGAAATTGCACCAGTAACACACAATTCTTGGGCTTTTTCAAGACCATGTAAAAAATCCTGGCATGAGAAACTGTTTTTGTATGAAACCCAGACCTAGTTTCACAACCATGATATCACTTGTCCCACTGGATTTCAGCAGGTCTGCAAGTCAGAAATAAATGTGCATGCAGGAGCTGAAGTGCAGGCCTCCTTTGGGAGATGATGGCCAATCATTTGTCTGGAGAAGTCCATGCCTGTTCATTACTAGCATGATAGGAATTCCCAGAAACCCTAATGTGGCCCCATTCTTCCAGGTGCTTTGTCCATGGCCAAGAGCACTCACTGGGCCAAAGAATTTAGCGCTATGATGCTGCAGTCATTCCTCTGCTTCACGTCACATCCGTAATATCAAATAATGTTCTGTTTATTGTATACCTAACTCTCCTTCAGACTCACCAATGCCTTCCAACTCTAGTTTCCAACATTGTATGTTCTCAATTCCTGCTTGTTGAAAGATGGATCCTGGTGTGAGTGCACCACACAATGAGAGCTGCTCGGGCGCTCTACTTGTGGGGAGAGAGTTGGAGTAACTGCCTTGCAGCAGGTAAGGAAAATCTAATTACTTACTCTTTTAAGAATCTTACAATACTACCCTTTAAGAAGACATGACTCTCTGAGGAGAGAAAACAGAAGTCGTATTCATCAGCTATACAAATGGTTGAAAACAAACCAGCTGCGTCCCAAACAGAGGTACTACAAACATGACAAATGTTGCAGCTATGCCGCTTTCTGTCATTTCCACAGCTCTTAATTTGCTCTCATGAACAAATTTAGCTTTAGCTGCAGCCCTTGCTTGTGCTTTCCTGCAGGAATGTCTCAGTTGCCATGTCTCAGAGCTGTTTCTCTCCAGACACATTGTAAGATTTATTTTTTGCTCTGTTTCTGATGTTCTCCATGTCTTCTGACTCTCAAGCTTGACTCTACAACATGAAGGACTTAGACCATAAGCCCCCTCTCTGTGGCTCTCAGTGAGAAGACACCGACTGGTCACTCTAGTGATCTCCCAGTTCTCAGTCCTCTGCAGCTCCTTCCATAGACCTCCCACTAAGTAACTTTCCTCTTTCTCTATTTATTCACCCTCAAATACCGCCACATAGTCTTAATTAGGTCCATCTGGGAAGCATATGTTCAGTTGTAGGGACTTTGGACCCACATTAAAGGGGCAAGTTCTCCATGACAGAAAGAGTTAGAGACCAGGTCCTTAATCTTTTCAGGAAGATAAATGCTGAAAAGAAGAGCTGCCCTTTTTTTGCTGACAGTCAGGCATCCTCTAGATAAATATATCCAACTGATATCAAATAGGATCAATTCAGAGGAGTTAGAGAAGTTGGCAGCACTTTCTCTCTGATGTGCACAGTACCTTCAGGCTCTCTTGCTCAATAGCAGTACTCCTGACAAGTGGACTAGCAATGGCAAAACAAGAGCAAGTCACATAGGTGTTCACCAGGTTTTCTGTAGGGATCCACCAAACTCTTCCAGTCTGGCTCAAATAATAGCTATTACTAAGGAGAAATCTACCTATAACTCCTGAGAGATTATATACACTTCAGACTTGGTATGCTGCTGGATTCAGC
>NW_010196826.1:2825-10464 GCF_000695765.1 Mesitornis unicolor
AACAAAGATGACAACTTCATATTGGCCAGGATAGGTGGCAGTGAGGAATTAAGCAGGGACACAAGGCCATATAGCAACATCACTGGTATTTCTTTAGCTACCAACCAAAACACTGAACTGTACATTTTTCTTCTTCTGAGATATCCAGATTCATAGTAAAAACTGCTGTAGGGTTCAGACCTTGGTGCACATGGACGTAAAGCATTAGCAAGGCATACAGAGCCAAGTCTCTTTCCTTCTCTCACTTCTGTACTTTGTTTCTGTTGGGAAGGAACAGTGTGGAGTAGCTAGAAGAGAAGCCACCACGGTCTGGACCATTAAGGCTTCTAGATGGATGGAAACAGAGACTGATATATTGGGTAGCTGGAGAATTGCCTCTGTCCTTCAAACATGCTGACTAGTGAAGCCAAGCAGGCACAAAAAGAGTAAGGTAGATTGTAAAGAAATTCAGACAGCTTCCTGAAAAACAAGAAGCTGTAGGAACCAAGCTGTGACTCTCTGGACTGCTCATATTTTCAGAGATTCAGCAGTCATCTGTCCTCAGACTCACTTTCTTCTATCCACAGTTGACTCCAGAGAAGCAGGAGGAATATGGGTTTAAGACACTAGCAGGAAACATCATTTAGGAAAGCTCTAGAATTCATCACACCTTGGTAACTCAGGAAATAATTATTTTTGGAACTCTTGCAATCTTATCATTACCTTAAAGCAGAGTTCTTGAGTATCTTTAGGAAAGTCTCTTCCAGTGAGGTTCACTTTTCTTAACATCTCCACTGCAGTTTGCCCACAGAGTAGTTTCCTACATCTAGCTACTCTCTTCATGGAGATATACAGGCTGTATGAGGGCATGATTCATTCAGACAACTTCATTGTCTGTCTTAGGAAGATTTAAATCCTGCTCTGGAAGTGCCTTTTTTCCTTTAAGTTGATGTTAGGGAGTAAAAAAGCCCAGATATCAAACACTGGTGCAAGTGTACCCTACTGTGACTTTCTAAACTAGACTTCAAGACTGGCAGGGCTGCATAAGGATTTCCTACATATCTTCTGGGGGAAGGCATTACCAGAAATGAGCTTCTGGCTTTTCTGACCTTCAGCACATGTTATAAAGCCTCTCTCTTTGCCTTGGCTTCCCCTGAAATTAAGGTGGAGCAAGGAAGGTGTGAGTTTTTGTGGGACAGAGGGAATTAATTTTTTCAAAGTCAGCATTGGATCCATGTAGATATTTTCACTAAAAAGTGTGCTTATAAAGATCTACAGGTTACACTTGGAGAGTTTAGTGGGCGATCCATACTCTACAGCTGTAAAATTCATAGCTTGATTTTGCAATCTTTGATGACATGAGTCGTCTTACACAGCGGGAAGGGGCAAAAACCTGGCACCCTACTCATTTTTATCAGCCAAAGGCCTGGCCACATGTATGGCTAAGAGCCATTCAGTGTGAATTAGTGCTGTGAAATCACCTCCCAGAGAAGCCTGGGAGAAGCCTCCTTCTAGTCTAAAGAACTTTCCTTTGACCAGGTAGGAAAGCAGCAAGGGTAGAAACTCCTGAGCCCACCCACAATCACATTTCCTTGTCCAAGAACATCAGATTTTTGGGATATAGGCTGAAAAATAAAAACATCCTATAAGGAGACTGTTTAATAAGCTGGGGCAGACAAGTATGTGAAAACTCCTGTGATCTTCTCAAGCCTTGTTGGGATTGGCAGAGAGGTTTCTGAAGCACATGGAGGCGGTCAGACACTTGAAAAGGACTAAAGTGTCAAGTGCCAGGTGGAAAAAATAGATCTGTTAAATGTTATCACAGTATCTCTTCTTGGTGAAGTAAATCTCCATGCACTTGTGACTTACTGTATGGCAACTTCATATGCTGATTCAGGCCATAAACAGACTGTATTTATTCAGTGTATGTATGATTTTCCCCAAACACTGTCTGCTGCAGGATTTTGTGATTTTATGTGAACTCATTCCACACACCACTCCCTATTAATATATCATCTCAGCATCATTTAAATCAGTGCATTGTGGCATCTCATTCCTGAAAATAATTGCATAGTAGGTAAGATCTTTCCTGTACCATGATTTTTCTACCTGGCTAGAGGCTTCCAGAAACAAATATGTAGAAGCCTCTCTACAGCTTTGTGGCTTTTTAAAAATAACCACAGGCTCCCTGAAACTGATGTTGCCTTAGATGAGCTAAGCTAAGCAGTGCAGTGTTCAGCACAGATGTGGTAGTACAGGATTAAACTCACCAATGAGGTAACAGATTTCTCTTCATCTAAATCTCCATGCCCCGCACATCAAAGGCTCCTGTAACTCTAGGTCAATACTGGCACCACCAGGTAGTTGTGCTCTAAAAGCTCAAATCCCAGCACAGGTACTACAGAAAAATCTTTGTGACTTGATCTTACAGGGCTTTTTTTTTTTCCCTGAATGATGTGCCTTAGCTTAAGCAAGATTTAATTCAGGGAAGTCCTGTGGTCAGTGTGCATGAGGAAAATAGCCTTTAATAACAGCAGTTTATAATTAATGGTCCCATGAATGTTTGCAAGGTTGTCTAGTAAGTTGGAGGGGTTTTGGTTTTGGTGTTGGTGTAGTCACACAAGCTGTTCCCTCGTTTTACTGCAGTCTATATTGGTATGCAGCTCTACTGGCAAGAACACTGTTCAGAACACAATTTTTTATTTGTAACTAAAGTGCTAAGAATCAGTGATGATGTTTAGGAAGACACAAGTATAGTAAGTAATGAATCAAGAAATTCAAGAAGCTGTGAAAATTGCTGGTCTTAATGTATATGTAAACTATATGCAGTGTTCTCTACTTTCATAATGTTGAGATTTGTGCTAACATTTCTCATGCCCTTTTTTTTTTGCAAAGATGAGACCACCTTACTGAGAATAATTGTGAGTAATATAGTTTATCAGGTTTTGAACATATACAGAAATTGTACAAATTCAACAGTGACTTGATAGCATTCAAATTACTTCACGCGCCATACCATATGATGTTTTAAGGTCTGGTTTCTCTGGTTCAGAGAAGAGCTTAAGAGGACAGCATACCTCTCTCAAGATACTTGCACTGTCAGGATGATGCATAAACTGATCCTTCTCATAGAAGATAAAACCGGCTCTGTGGATCACAGTGAAATTCACAGGTTGGAATGCCATCCTGGTATTGAGAGGCACTGCTGCTGAAGATCCGACCTTACCATGGAAGCTGGGGTTTGCTGAATTCAAAGGGAAAACCCCATGCTGTCTAAGGCTTAAGACATCTGGCTTGTTGTTGTAAACCTTAAAATTCCAGAGAGTAAAAGCCATTTTCAGGTACTCAATCACAAATCAGATTTGAGGTTATCAGTGTGTACATGTAAGGTTTAGGATTCCTTTTAATCTATGTAAACAGTGTGCTCAAGAGCTGCATGTATTTATGTAGAGATCAAAGAGGTGGCAACGTCTACGGAGAATAAGCAGCAAGAAAAATCATAGAGATGGTAAATGATTAGTTGTGAGAAGGAAAACTTGAAAAACTTGATTCTAGATATGGCAAATAAGTTGCACTCAGACATGGCTCTGACATATGCATGCTGGGCTGGCATGTCACCCACTACTTCTAGCTTCTCATGACTGAGCAACACTGCATTAGGTCCTGGGGGACACAAACTAGCTCCATTTCCAGCTTTCTCCTACCAGCAGCTTTTTGCCTTTTCCTCAGCTGCTGCCTGCACCCAGAGCAGCACCATGCAGAGACATGACACAGTCCCCCCCGTGGCAGGGCTGGGCTGCTTTTCACCATCAGCTTTAGCCTCCTGTCTCAGAAGCATAATCAGCTGTTTGGGCTCTTCCCAGAGCTCCCACTTCCCACTTTGCTGTCCTGTCTTGCTGTCTCACAATTTGAACCTGACCAAAAGCGTGCTGAATTCAGTGAGGAATTGCCTTCTCTGGTGGATTTAGGGTAGTTCTGCTGTGGCCTTAGCATGTCCAACAAAGCAGCCAGCAACCTCCATGTCTACAGACATTAACAGGCTCCCCAGCTGCCCACCTGCTGGCACAATACTGGGAAATCAAGCCAGCAGCTTTGTGATACGGGGCAAGGGCCAGGCCCAGAGACCAGCTCTGTCCACCTCCACTCAGGCTGTCCACCTGCCGGCTCCATGAGAATTGTCAAGGTGAGGGAATAAACAACCTGACTGAGGAACAAGAAACTTTGGTTAATGACTGCTGCTACTCTTAAATTAAGCCTCTCCTTGCACCCACTAGGGTCAATGGAGAAAGAATGCTTGCTTTTCTGCGGTCATTTGTGTCCACTTTGCATACCATACTGGGTCCTAGAAGATTGTGTCCTTCACAGGAAGCTGGGGGTGGCAGGACAGTGTGACGAAAAGTTGCTGAAATGTACTTTTTAATGAGAAAATGAAGTGTTTTCCATTGTGGTATGATTACTCTTTTTCTCAAATTCAGCAAAAAAAGAGGAAACAAAAAGAGGAACATGTGTTCATTTGTTGTAACTGGAGTTTGTGAAACAAGGTCTTCTTGAGAAAGCTACCAAACATTCATTTCAAAGAATACGGACATTTTGGCATCCAAATATTGCAGCATGTCCAGAATATAATTAGCTCCTGAAGTGGTTTGAACTTGTAAATATGTCTTTAGATCATAAACTGGTCCAGTAGCTATGCCGAGCTTTAAAGCTGATTCTTGGAAAAATAGGGTTTGGAAGGAGAGCTCAAGCCACAGTAGACATACACTAGGACCCAAGAGAATTTTTTCATGCATATGGTTCATCTATTTACATATTTTACTGTAACCTTTTCAAAACCCTTGTGCCTTGGGCAGTGGATGAGATTACTATTAGAAAAATATAAGTAATAGTGGATGGTTTGAGCTGTTTAGCTGCCAGCATTTCATTCACAGTTCGGGCTTTAATTTTCACCAGGCAAGTGAGAAAGAACGAGAAATGTCTGCATCTGCATAACTGTCAGAGAACCTTAGATGCATCATTGAAACTAAATCTCATAACAGGCCTGCAAATGAACCTGGAGAACACAGCTGTTTGGTAAACTAAGGTAGAAAGAGGTGGAATGATTTCCTACAAATGAGCTCAGTGCGAAAATTGAAAGAAGAACCCAAAAGACACAAAGGATATTCCTGCTTCTCTCTTCTGACTCCTAAAATATACTCTTCAGGCATGGGAGAGGTGATTCAGATCAAACAAGAGCTGATCCAGACCATTGCCCAAAACCTAAGTCTGTATAGTGCTTTCAAACTATAAAGTACACTATAAGTGCTAAGTATTATTATTACTTTGAATCAAACAAAACCCAAACCTGCTCGAGAGGTTCAAAAATATTTGCTTAACTTTTATGTATTTATTTTACGTTCTGGCTTGACTCTGCGCTTCCTGTTGTCTTCTGGGACTGAAAGTGCAGATACTCCAATGCCACAAGGTGGCTGTGCTAGCAGTATTTCTGACTTGAGACAAGGAGCTCTGGGAATTTCACAAGAAAGCCTTCTATGTGACTCTCCGCAGACAGCTTAATCCACCTGAAAAGTGGCAGGTGAGGCATTTGCTGCAGTCAGGGCATGCTGCTGAGGGCAGCCAGGATGGTATTATACTTTCCAGAACTGGGAGGTGAAATTTTGGAGGTAAGTCTTTCCAGAATAGTGAGATGGGCTGTGGAGTTTTCAAAAGAGTCTAGATAACTTAGGGACACAGTTACCTTTGATTGCTTCCTTGAATTAGTGGTTTTAAGACTCTCATGCAAGCTGTGATCAATGGCTCCTTTCCAGCCAACAGATGCCTTAGAGAAAGGGTGGGAAGAGTATCGTCTGCAGGTGACAACCTCTCCTGCAATTAGTCAAATCATCACAAAGTCTCTCTGTTTTCCTCATTTGATAGCAGTCTGTTCACTTCACCTCTGAGGTTTGCATTGCTGTTTGAAGTCGGATTGAGTCTATTAACCTCTTAACTGCTTCTGGCCCTACCTGGCAGAACTGCATGCTACACTGATTTCGGTGGAATGCCAGTAAAATGCTGGCAATGGAACAGATGCTGTTGGGACCCAACAGAGAAGTGGTTAGCCGCATGTATGTTGTTCAGTGCAGCAGCCTGAAAGCTCATATTGTGAGAAGTACTTTTCACCATGTGTAAAGTCTGACACATATTTCAAAGGAAAGCTTTTAATTACAGTTGGCAGGTCTGCCCTCACGGCTGAAAAGTGACTTAATTTTTGACCCCAGCAGCAGAAGAGTCTGTAAATCAGGCTGCCATTGCAGTACTAATTCAAATAAAGAGCTGCAGCTTTATTGCCTGCACAGGACTCCTACGTGGGCCGAGTGTGATCCACTAAAATGACTGCTGGGCTATGGACTGTGAGTTGAAACAAGTCACCTTGTGCCTCGGTTTCCTTATTTGCAGAATAGGAGAAGAAACAGCATGTCCATTCATATAAAGTGCTGTTGGACCTAGGGGTGAAACCCTTCCCCTAGCTATTACTAATTGCAGTGTATTTTGATGATGAGGCCACAGATATGTCCTAACTGTAAAGCTGGGTCCAGATTTGTGTTTAGACTGTCTCTGAGTTCAGAAGTGTTTCACCTCTAGGTTTTAGTTCTGACCAGTAATGTCACAGCCAGGATTAAAACTGAGTCTGGGTTACACAAAAGATGGAAGTTTGCAGAAGAATAATTTGATTCAGGATATCATTGTTGTGGGACAAGAGACAACTGCTTTGCAACATAGCAGGCGTCCTGTTGAAGTTAGGTCTGTGCCAAACCTAGCCCTAATTGCTTTGTTGCTCAGAAAAGTGTGTTTTCACTCAGTTTGGCATCTCTCTGCACTTCATATTTAGGCTCCAGCAAACACAGTAAGAACCAGAGATCTTGTGAATAGTACTATGTTAATGAGAACTCAGGGTCTTTTTTTCCAGACATAAAGGGAAACTTAACTTTTGGATTATTTCACTGAAAGAAGCTGAAATTTGGAAATTCAGCTTTTTTCCCCCCTTCTTTTAAGGGGTTTTGTTTTCTATCTGTGTTGCTCAGAGCACCTTTTTCTCTAATAAAATTAGAAGAATGAATGCTGAAAGACCAAACTGATAAAGCAAGAAAACCTTCTCTTAGGGGAAAGAACTAAGAAAAAATAACTTCTGAGAAAACTGCAGATGCTAACACATTTGGAAGTAAGCACTTTTTTAAAGTATTCAGCTCAGCAAGCCAGAAAGTTCAGAGTTTTCAGACAAGCCATCCACAGACAGACAGCTTGCTAAAACCAGGTTATGCTGTGGAGGGGGTCTAGCAGCCCAACCTACCCTGGAGCCTGCACAACGGAGGACCTTAGCTGTACCCAAAGAGCTTTATACTTTGAGTCTGTGTGCTAGGTGTTTTGTGGGAAAACAGAGGTGAGGACCAACACTCTCTGCCTGCCATTGCAGTTGTGACACTTTAGGCAGCCCAGCCCATTCCTGAGTACAGCCTGCTGCAGAAAAGCCTCCCAGTAGTGTGGGTGCTCCTGGATGAGGCCTTGTGCTGAAGTTGGAGTCCCCAGGGTCTATCGCCTGCAGAGCTGCGACTAGTACTGCGTGGCCACGAGTGCTGATTTCCAAGGGAAGGGTACTAGAATCACAGAATCACAGAATCGCTTGGTT
>NW_010196827.1:0-2294 GCF_000695765.1 Mesitornis unicolor
CCAATGTCCCTGCTCACTGCAGGGGTTGGACGTGATCAGCTTTAAAGATCCCTTCAGCCCAGCACATTCTGTGATCCTATGATCCCTGCTGTGCTCCTGCTGGCTCTTATACAGATTTGATGAGGGTGTTGTGCTCCCCCCTCACATTTGGCACATGTGTAGCCATCAGGCAGGCTCCGAGCGGTGGGATTTGCTGTTTTATTTGCCAAAACTCGTGTACAGCTGTGATTTATACCACTTGGACAAGCGTAAGTCTGAAGCCTGAGCTGTAAAGCAGTGCTGGAGATACAAATATGGGCTCTGCTTTACTCACCAAGGGGATCAAAACGCGTTCGCCCTTCCCTTCGGTAACCAGGATGAAACAGGTTCACCGTGAAGACGTTGTTCGGTGCTGATGACGTTGAACCCAAGCCAAGCTGAGCATATGGCAAACCGGTCCCAAGCTACCACTGCTTGAGCAAGGTGCTGAAATAGGGGCTGGTTGAAAATACTTGGTATTTACTTGATAATTTCTACTAAATCATGGCCATTGCAAGCAACCACGGTCATATCCTGGCTCCTTAGCTGCCCTTTTCTTCTTCTCCCAAGGAATTCATCAGCTCATTTGGTTTTGGGGGGTTGTTTGGGTTGTTTATTTGAATCTGTCGTGCTTAATATTGGCAATGGGAGAGCTGTAACCTTCCTTTCTTAGAGTGCTGAGCCTCGTCTGTGGCAGCTGTGTATGTGTATCTATGTATAAGGCTTTATATATATCTATATATTAAGGTTTAATTTCTTCTTACTGCTTGCAGAGAATACAGAAAATCATAGAAGTCCCTTTTTGATGCATTGATGCTATCAAAAGTTTCCGATATTTCCCTCTATTTCCCATATTTTTCCTATATAGGCACCCACTTTTTCTGATAGCCTTATTATATTTTAATATAATTTATATTCTACTTTTCTGACATATGTTTTTTTATATATAAACCATTCAAAGTTTCCTTCGGAGCATTGATCTTTGAAGGGAACCTCGCGGCGTTTGAGACATGTAACAGAAATATGAGCGAGAAACAAGGATGCTTCTCCAAAAGGTGCATGACCATGAGGAATAAGAGCAATATGAGGCATTTGTACCACTTTTTGGAGGCAAAAACTGTAAGTTATTTGCTATAAAGAGAGATTTGTTGTCTTAACAGAGTGAAAACAAGCTTGAAATGTGGATATCTGCAACTGAGGCGCACAGACCCAAATAGGAGGGAGGGATGCAAATAACAGTCCAGATTTCAAGAGCGTAGCTCTCCAATGTGTAAATAGAGACAGCGTGAGGGGGATTTGTTCCTCTTTTTGGCTGTTTCCCTCATTGCCGTGACTTGGAGATTGCAAACTCGCTGTTTTGATCGAGTGGATTTCTCCTTCGGTGTCGGGATTTCTTTTCCGGAGATATTTCAGGCTGCAAAGTGTGTTTTGGCTACAGGAGCTCAACCGGGATGTATCGGGTGGAAAGCAAATGTTGATGGTGGTGCTATTCTGGGCTGCTTACGTTGACTTTTCGGGGCAAAAAGCCTTCTCGCTGATGTCAACGGAGCCAAATCAGCTGCAGTAATTGAAAGCAGAATTTGCCTGCTTACCTTACTTTAACATTCAGAGCTCTAAATAGAATTAGAGAGTCACAGGATCACAGAATATACTGGGTTGGAAGGGACCTTTAAAGCTGATCCAGTCCAACCCCTGCAGTCAGCAGGGACATTGGTACCAGATCAGGTTGCTCACAGCCCCATCAAGCCTGGCCTTGAATATCTCCAGGGATGGGGCCTGCACCACCTCTGGGCAGCCTGTGCCAGTGATCGACCACCTCATGGGGAAGAGCTTTTTCCTCATATCCAACCTAAATCTGCCCTTTTCCAGTTTAAAACCATTACTCCTTATCCTATTGCTCCATGCCCCAGTGAACAGCTCTTCCCCAGCTTTCTTATAGGCACCTTTCAGGTCCTGGAAGGTCACTGTAAGGTCCCCCCAGAGCCTTCTCTTCTCCAGGCTGAACAACCCCAAGTCTCTCAGCTGTCCCAGAGCAGAGCTGCTCCAGCCCTTGGATCATCTCCCTGGCCTCCTCTGGACCCGCTCCAACAGCTCCAGGGCCTTTGGGGACCCCAGACTGCAGCTGGGGTCTGACCAGAGCAGAGCAGAGGGACAGAATCCCCCCCTGGCCCTGCTGCCCACACTTGTGGTGCTGCAGCCCAGGATGGGGTTGGTTTCTGGGCTGCAAGCGCCCGTTTTTGCCTCGTGTTGAGTTTTCCATCACCCAACACCCCAAG
>NW_010196828.1:0-36565 GCF_000695765.1 Mesitornis unicolor
AAACACAGGATGTACTCTAAACAGAGCTGGACAACAATCTCACCCCAGGTTATTTTAAAACTCTGTGCGTGAATTTTTCCTTTAACTGCAGGTTTTGAAGGTACTCCAGGCTTGTCTGGACAAGTAACGTACTCTACTGTCTCACTTGGACTGCTTTTCCCTTCTGAGTTATAAGCAATGACCTGTAAATACATTAAAAAAATATTACAACCAGAACAAACATGCTGGCTACTGCTATGCTATTTGCTGTGAATAGTAACATGAAAATAATTTGTATGTGTGCTTAGCTACTTAGCTACACAATAAATTATAGCAAGAACTAAAGCTATGACATACCTTCATTTTACATTTTCGTTAGTCCCACAGTTGGACAATCACTATACTGAAATTAAAAATTCTGCAAATTGCCAGAAAAAGAAAATACTTAACCCCCCCCCAGTAATTGTGAAGATGAAAAAAAGATAAATTCACAAATTGAATAACCTTTCATACCCCCCAAATTTCAAACACTGGTGCATAAAGTTAGCCTTCCACTTAGGACACTTGAGCGTTCCCTGACCATGGAAGATAATCAGGACATGCAAATCTCAGTGACCCTAATGGACTCTGTGGGTGCTCAGGCCACTTTATTTCAAGTCAAGGATCTGAAAACTTGTTTTTTTTTTTAAAACAATCTAAGATACTCAGAAATTAGACAGGTCTAAGGACTATTCTTTTTAATTGGAGTTGTGCAATTTATTGATAATGAAATACATGCATGAGGAAAAAAAAACCTTTACAAAAGCATGGAAACAAAAGATTATTAAAAATGACACACTACAAAGAGGCTACTTTTAAACTTCCACTGAAAGAACTTGGAAGTATTAAAATTTTAATTGCAATTCCTTTCCCACTGAGGTAAAAATATTTTTGTGTAATTAAGTGAAGAGCAAAAATGATGCTTTACTAACTGCTGGAAAAAAATGAATAATTGGGATTAATTAAATAGTGCTCTCATGTTATTACGGTACCTTAAGGACATACATTCAGAGATTAAAAAGTGCTTATATGGATAAGTTGTATTAAAACCAGCAAAGGTGACAAACGCTTCAGTCCCAAAGGAAATTATGGCAAAAGTTGTTATGGAAGCTGTTGATGGGCACACGAATGTGACTAGATTTATCAAGGGTAAAACACGTTCGACCAACACGTGCCTCCACGGTGAAACAACTTGCTCAATAGGTGAGGGGAGAGCTGTGGACATCATCTACCCTGATTTTAGTTTGACATGGTCTCCCACAGCATCCATGTAGACAAGCTGGTAAGATACAGACAGGACTGATGGACCACAAAATGGGTGTGGAAAACCTCACAGGATGCCACACTCAGCAGGCAGTGGGGTTAATGGTTCAAAGGCAAATTTGGTAGCTGCGCATCAGTGGATTTCTTCAGTAACCAAAACAATGTCAGATACTATTTGATATTTTTATAACTAATCTGGATGACAGAAGTGAATGCATCCTCTCCAGATTTGCATGGGAGACCAAACTAGGAGCAGAGAGAGAGATACGCTGGAAGAAAGAGTCCCCATACAGACAGACTTTGACAGGCTGGAGGATTCCATTGACAAGAACCATGTGAGTTTAGACAAAGTTAAATGTCAAGTTTTGCACCTGGGATGGAATAATCCTAGCAGCAGTACAGTCTGGGCTCTGACTGGACAGTCAGCTTCTCTCAGGTCTGCTGAGAAGGCCCTTGGGATCCTGGTGGAGAGCAAGCCAAATGATTCAACAAAGTGCCCTTGCAGTAGCAAAGCCAAATTGTTTCATGGGCTGCATCAGCAAGAATTTAGCCAGCAGAACAAGGGATGTGATTACACAACTTTGTTCAGCACTTTCTAGGCCATGCCTGGAATACTGTGTCCAGTTTTGGTCCTCCCAGTTCAAGAGAGACACTGGGAAAATGGACAGATTCCAGAAGAGGGCCAGCATGATGATTAGAGGGTTGGAGAGCCTGACACAGGAAGAAAGATTGAAGAACTTCGGTTTATCCTGCCTAAGAAAAAAAGAAGTTTCATTGGGGGTGATCTAATCACAGCTTTCCAATACCTAAACGGTAGTCACAGAAGAAACAAAACCACTGACTTCAACAGGATCTGCGATGAAAGGACAAAAGACAGTGGGCAAAAAATGTATTAGGTAAAATTCTAGCTGGGTGTAAGAAAAGAAATGAATCACCAAGAGAACAGCCTGCCCAGAGAAGTGGTCGAATCTCCCTTGTGGGAATTACTGAAGTCTGAGCTCAACAGGGCTAGGACAGGGTTGAATTACTCTGCTTTTTACACAAGTTTGACTCAGATGATTCCCAAAAAGACTTTGATATGATCCTAGGAAAACAAACTGCTGCTATTCTATACATCCAAGTTGTGTCTGCAGTTAGTTTACTACATATTTTCATTTGTTCCTAACAAAAAATTAAACCTAAAAAAAAGGGGTTTTTGGCTTTTATGTGTGTTTTAAAAATGAGCAGAAGCAAAATGACAGCAGCAACATTAGTACAGATTGAGAAAAGGAAATGTGAGCTAACGTCTCTCAGACACTAAGTCTCTCGATACAGTTTACAAGATTAACCATCATCTGGTTGTCTTTGTGCCCTTAGAAATGAAGTTAAACAGGCACAGTTAGCATTTACGTATTACAATGAGTTTTCCAATGGTTATAAAGCTTCTTTCAAAAGCCTTAAGGAATATTACTACTAATTAAGTCTTTCCTCTGTATAATAAAAATTAAAGACCTGATTAACACAACATTTGTTTCTCCTTTGTGTCCTGTGAATGAGTGAACAGAGACTTCTGTTTACTGTTTTGCTAATGGTATAAACTTTGGGGTTTTATTTTATTGAGAAACTTAGGATGCTTCTAAGTTAACTATGTATTTACCAATAATACATATGATCAACATGTAGGATTACTTTCAAACGAAGAATGTGATCAAGTCCAGCAAAAGGTAGTTTCAAGGTAACTGTCAGTTTAAGTTCACGTGTCACTGTTAACAGTCTCAGTCTGGTACAGTCCTTGGAACACACTGTATATTTTAAATTATATAAATATTAAGTGATGTAAAAAAGCAACATGCCTTTAGGCTTGTTCAAAAACCCAAGCAACTGTTCAAGAGTGACTTATAACAGCCCAGTTTGGAAGGGACTTGAAAGATCATCTGGTCCAACCTTTCAAGGAAAAGTGAGCCTAGATGAGATTATCTAACATCCTGTCCAGTCGTGTCTTGAAAGCATCTAGCGATGGGGGCTCCACCACATCCTTGGGGATGTTGTTCCAGTGATTATTCTCCTCACTATGAGAAATTTATTTCTTATACCAAGATGAAACCTCTCCCAGTGCAACTTGCACCTACTGCCCCTTGTCCTCTCCATGTAACTCCTTGTGAAGAGAGAGCCTTTCTCCTCTTTGCAGCTGCCCTTTAAGTAATAGCAAAGTGTGGTGAGGTTCCCCTGAGCCTTCTCTTCTCCAGGTAGAAAAGATCTAATTCCTTAATCTTTCCTCATAGGGCAGGTTCTATCATCTTTGTGGCTCTCATTTAGACCCTCTCCAGCCTGTTTTTGTCTTTTTTGAACTGTGGGGATCAGAACTGGACACAGTGCTGCAGGTGCAGCCTGACAAGAGCCAAATACAGCAGGATGATCACATCTCTTATCCAGTAATGCCCCTGGGGGTGCAGGCCAGAACCCAATTTGCCTTTGCTGCTGCAGTGTTGCACTGCTCATAGTCAGTTTGTCCACCAGGACCCTTTCAGCAAGGCTGCTCCTAGCCTATATTGTGCTCCTTGGTTATTCTGACCCACGTGCAGGACTTTGCACTTGTCTGCGTTAAACTTCTTACTGTTCTTGCTAGCCCACTCTTCCAGACTGTCCAGGTCTCTCTGTAAGATGGCTCTTCCTTGTGATGTGTCCATCGCACCACTCAGTTTGGTGTCACCAGCGAACTTGGCAAGGGTGCTTTCAATTCCATCATTTAGATTATTTGTGAATATGTCCAGCGTGGGGTCCTGTATCGATCTCTAGGGGATTCTACTCCTGACAGGTTGCCAGCCTGAGTAAAAACCACTGATCACCACCCTCTGAGTGTGGTCTGTTGGCCACTCATCTTGCAGACCACTCATCCAGCCTGTAACTTGCCAGTTTGTCCAGAAGGCTGTAGGACACATTGTTGAATGCCTTGCTGAAGTCCAGGTAAACAACACCCACTGCTCTTCCCAGCCTAATGAAAAGTGTTCCTCTGTTGTAGAAGGTGATCAGGTCAGTCAGGTGTGATTTGCCTTTGGTAAATCCATGCTGGCTTTTCCCAATCACCAGCTTCATTTGACTTGTAATAGTTTCTGGGAGGACTTGGTCCATTACTTTCCTGGGGACTCAAGTAAGACAAATGGGCATGTCCTCTTTTGGGCCCTGCTTGCAGATGGGCATGACATTTGCCCTCTTCCAGTCATGAGGAATATCCCCTGATCACCACTTTTCAAATACTACAGATAGCAGCCTTGCATCAATGTCAGCCACTTCTCTTAACATTCTGGAGTGGATTATGTCCTGGCCTGTAGACTGATGTGGGTTGAGCCCTTGCAAGAGGCCACAGCCCAGCCCTTGCTCTACCACCAGTGGCTCACAGCTACTTCATCCTGTGATCTGGGGTACAGCTATGTCAGTAGAGATAGAGGCAAAGAAGGTATTGAGAACCTCTGCCTTATTGGCATTGTCGTAACTTGCTTCTCTGCCCTGTTTAGCAATGGGCTGATGTAAGTCTTCCCTGTGTTTCCGCTTACTGCTTACGTACCTGAAGAACCCTTTCTTGTTGTTCTTGACATCTTTGGCCATCAGTTCTAGCTGATCCTCAGCCTTCCTGACTGCATCTCTACATGTCCCAGCAAGGCTCTTGTAGTCCTTAATGGCTATCTGGCCACCTTTCCATAGCAGGTATATTTCTTATTTGGTTTTCGTCACACCCAGAAGCTCATGGTTAAGACAGACTTCATCCTGAACTAACAAGTTCAGCTCTCACGACCTATTAGAATGGCCTCAGCAGCATGGTAATATCCATGATTTACTAACTTGGACTCAGAGCTATGCTAGCACTGACAAATGTTTTTTTCGACCGAAGTTGTTCCTCACTCCAACACTTTCAGATGTTTAGAGGCTATCAAAGAACCCATAACTACCTTCATGTAGTATTACCTTAATATGCAACACAGAAGCCAAATAAAAAACCCAGTTGTTAAGAACATTGATTTATCAAGTAGAATTTCAAGATACCTGCAACTGTGTTATGCCCTTGCAGAGGGAGGTTCTTACTACTTCAGTGTAGAAGCAAGTGTTCAGCCAATAGTTTTAAGAGACTGAAATTGTATGAAACTGGCTTCAAATTTGTTTTTTCTTAAAAAAAAGCCTCCTCTGCTTCTGAGTCAATCTCAAGCTACTTTGGTGCAAAAAAATCCCCCAAAATATATTAAAAAAAATCTTACCCTAAATTTGTATTTTGTACTACGCCTCAAATTCTTCACCATGTAAGAAAGATCGTCACCATCATATTTTGGCTTGAAACCGTATCCCTGCAGAATTTAACAGAATTACTTGAAACATATTTTCAGACCAGACCATACAGCATACTTTATACAAATAAATTACTGTTTCAGACTGTAATTGTTATGCTTCTCTGACAAAGTGGTAAGTGTAACTCCAACGTGTAAACATTAGATTTTTTTTGCTGGAGAGAGGAAAATTAATTTACCATTCTTCAACCAGAAGAGGAGAAAAAAGCGGTAAAGAAAAACATAAAGTAACAAACAGAACAAAAGTAACAACAGAAACTATACCTAACACTTTCATAGGATCCATTTTAGAACAAAGGTGATCAGGCTGAAATGACACCTCGAGGGACCACACATCATGATGCAATTACTTTGAACCCACTCTTATAAGGTTTAGCTTTCACACATAAATTCACAAAATCAAAAGTTAATTTAAAAGTCTTTGTTGGATTGGGTCTTAATAATACTCATAATGATTACTGTCACAAGAAGAAAGAGAAAGCTATGTGGCTTGGTCACAGCAATGACAGACCATTAGCTTAATTTCAGAAAATATAGTTCCTTGTAGAATATTCTACCAAAAGTAATCATTGTTAAACTTAATACAATAGTGTATCAAACACACACATAGTATTTTTTTCTTATCGAGAATAAGTATTCTAAACTTACTGAGTTCTCATCCTCCATCTCTAATATATATGAGATTCCTTCATCCGATGGTGTTCCTGAGGGTTTTGTCCACTGTAGGGATAACCAAGTGACTCCAGCATTAATCAGCAAAGGACTTGCTGGTGTGGTTGGGGCAGTGCCTGAGGTATGATACAGGACTTCTTCACTAAAACCACTGTTTAAAACAGACAGTATGTAAACTCACTAGGCACAATAATGAGTATCAAGAAAAACATAATTCTTACTAAACACAGCTATAACAGTTTCTTGGACATGTGTGCAACTGGAAATTGCAAGCTGGTACAAGCAGATGACTTAATTTGCCCATGAGTTTGACAGTAACAAAACATTTGAACAAGGTTAACATGTTCATAATTGAAAGATTCCTTTGTAGATACACTTAAAACCTTTTTTGCTAACCAAAACATTTTGTTTTTTCATACAAGTCATTATTCTAGAACAGCAGACCTCTATATGCAATAATGTATTAGCACCACAGTGTCCTTCCTATTCAAAATGAAAACATGAAGACGTAAGAGCATATGAGAAGACCTCAAAAACAATGTTGCTTCCTAGCCAGCAATTATGTGCTTCAAGTACGTTGTGAAGAACCAGTTTCTCTAGTGATTCAGAAAGTAATAGAATAGCCTCATTCAATGTTAAGTTACTTTAAGAGTTGCCAATATGGAAGTCTTATTGCAGAACAAATGAAGCAGAGTGTACAGCAGTGAATCTCCTAACACAGTTGTTATCCTTATCTGATGATGCTTAGATATGCCTTGAAGTGAAAACACAAATAAGTTACATTAAAAAACCTATTGTGAAACAGAGGGATGTAAAGTCAGTAAATGGGTTCTATGCTTGAAGAGATGGTCTGACATGTATACAGCCAGACTCTAAAAAACCACTCATCTGTTCTCAGTTGGCTTTTATTTAGAGATTTGCTGCTTCTACATCAGATTTGAAGAAATACTTCTTCTTAAGAGCTAGTCTAGATTTTTTTAACTGTATAAAACCAATGTCAAAGATGTAATTTTAATCTACAAGCTAAGTATTACCTAAGTGAGCATCAGGAAGCCCTGAAAACAAAATTCTCTGTATGGCTTAAACAACAGTACCAGTTAAATATCTCATGTGCCAAAACCTGACTTTCCGGAAAAATCTCAACACAAAGATACCTCTACTTCACTTTCTCTCTTACCCAACCCATGTTATAATAATGACCAAGTTGTAAATTTTAATCTGCTCTAAAGTCTTTTTGGTAGTTACAAAAAAAAAATAATTTATAAAATCTTACAGACAACACCTTATCAAGGGTCTCCCAACACAGACGTATAGCCTATGTGGACACGCAGACTGTGAAATAGGTTGTGAGGCAAGAAGTAGAAAAGTGCAAAGCAAGAGAAAACTTCTTAAATTTGGGGGAAATAGTATTTTTTTTCTTGCAAGAAGTCACAAGCAAAAAAATACCTAAAATGGAGATGATGTGGTGCATACAATATATTTACTAAAAAAAAAAAATAATAAAAAAATCAACATTACGTAGGTAGGATGGAGACAGCATGAAGAGAGGCTAGACAAATGCTAAGCCCATCTCTATTCGCAACAAATTATTGAAAGAGTCACCTTACAAGCAGATATAACGTAAAAAAACCCCACACCTTAAAAAAGATTTAATTTCTGTACTTGATTGAACCACTTCAAAATACACTGAAATCAACTAAAAGAGTTCCAGTCATACCCACATTTGAATAACTCAATTTGCTTAGAAGTACCATAATGCGATCTTTTAAAAAGATTTTATTTTTCCAGTTTTATTTAGCTACAGTTTCGTGTGTAGTTAGAATTAAATTTAAAAATACAAGTAACTCAAAAATAAAATATCTGTTGTCAGTAAAATAACTTAGAAAAAATTCTGTCTCCAGATGCTTAATGTTCTCAACATTCTTCATATGGAATAATCAGGCACTCTACTCTAATAAGTATTATTTGAAGAGACTTCTTAATTAAATAATACCATAAAACCAACAAAGTGCATCTTTATAAGGCTATGAAATATTGATTTAAAAATCTATTTGGCATGATTAGTTTAAGAATGGTACTTAACTGATCAGCATCTTACACTGCAGGCATCTGTAATGTGTGCTGGTATTCCTGGAGGGTACATTTACGCTCGGACGTAAAAGGGGAACAGGAAGAGCACCCGAGCACTGGACTCTGCTTAACTGCCAGCTCACTCCCTGTCCTTATTTTTCTGAACAGTTCCAACTAAATCTCATCAAGACAAAGTCCAGCAGCAACTCAGAGAATAATTCATTCCAGAAACATCATCCAGAAGGCAGTAACATAACAAAGACTGTGTTGGAGCACACTAAAAGTCATTCTAGCCCACCATGGTGTCTTCCGACAGTGGTCCAAAGCATTAAGCAAAGACACAGGAACAGGCACAATATGCAACACATTTCCAGAATACTCTCCAAAGCCTCCCAACAGATGCCTCAGGAGATCTGAGGCATCTGTAGTTTTCACATACTCAAGAGTCTGCAGAAGATTTCCCCTGCCCAGCATGAATTACAGCCCCAGGTCTGGCTCCCTATTCCTTATGCCATCCTTCACTGTCCAAGCAGGCATCATTCCCTCAAGAACCTCTTGTGCCTGCTGCAGGACACACAACACACATCCTCTATTTCATGCTATAAAAACACCACTTTGGTGAGCTGCAGCACAAAGCTGATAATATTTCAAACACTGAATTAGAAAACCAAATGTAAAATAGCAATTTTATGCTGATAGCTAGAGAAGCTCTGGTTTTACACCACATAGGACCTCAAGGTCCAAGTGCTACTAGGTAGTATGGTCACTGGCAGTGTGCTCTGGAAACGCTGAGCCCTGGTAATGTGACTATTAGCCACATTTATTCGCGTTGCCTGAAGACCAAGAAGCATTCCCAAGAACTAAATGCACCCAGTAGTGCAAGCCTAACATGAAGAACCAGTAATTTTGAGGTATTTTTCAAGTTCTAACAGATATTCTCTACTGAAGTCAGAAGCTGGTCATTAAAAACAAATTTTGGTGCTCTATCACTTCCAAAAAATAGCAATTGAAGGTAAGAACCACATATCCTAAGCATTCATAATAAGCTCTAGAGCTTCAAAAGAATTCAGTGATGTTCTGCCCACTTCCCAGGGTAACAGGAGACTAACAGACACCTTAGATAAAGGGAAATATCCGAGTAATGGGACATGGCAAAGAGCACAACACGGATACACTTACAGGTGGCAGCGGGGGTTCTGCCAGACTTACCTCCTGCTGCAGCAGAATTACCAACACCTCTTTACACTGTCATCACTAACACTCTAAATTTAAGGTGGCTTGATAAGCCCTGGAAAATTGCTACACCAGCTTCAGGAACTACTTTAGATTTAGCACCATGTCAAATCTTCCAGGAACCAAAAGCAGCAGAGAGCACAGCAGAGAGCAAGAGGTACTGCTCTGGTCAGCACAGCAGGAACACAAGCAGTGTAGTGTCTAAACTATTCAATTCTGGTGCTTTGGCCGAGTTGCGTATCCTTTAGCAAGACGCCCAGAATTTTAGTAGAAGTGGTTATTACATCAGACACAAACGCCACAACTGCACTGAACGAGTGAGTCTCTACAAGGTAGTGCTTAGCCCAAACATCTATTACTAGTACAAGCAGTAGAAAACACGTCCAAGGCAGCAAATTCAGCAGTCAGTGTAGGTCTACAAAGACCGAAGCTAAAAACTAGCACAGCCTGAGTTGATTTCATGTGAGAGCAGCCAGTTTTTCTCTGCCACACTCATGCTCCCCATTCTAGGGACATCACGTACAAAAGTCTGAGTGTGCTGTTCAGGAAATGAGGCTGACTCTGGTAGAAGTAGCCGTACTATCTGCTTCTAAGAGGACATAAGATACTCTGAATTAACTGCGCGGTTGGACTAGATGACCATTGTAGATCCCTTCCAACTGAATTACTCTATATTCTATATTCCATTTCATTCTGGTTTCTTTTAATGCCATCGTGTTTTTCCTAAACAAGTACACACATGCAATCATACACATTCTGTATTTATGTATATAATAGTAGCAGTTACCTCATTCCCATGTCATTTTTGGCTGCTAGCCTAAAGGTGTACCCCATTGCTGGTGATAGTCTAGTAATTCTATACTGCTTCTGTTGGCCATAATAACACTGGCAAAACTCTCCATTTCCTTTTCCCTAAAAAGAAATTAATTTGATCACATTATTCACCTTATTATTTATGTGTCCATCAGTTAAATTAGTACACAAATGTAAGGTAAACTTGTTCTTCCAGATTAAACATAACTCCAGAATCTCCCATACAGTGAGGTAGCAGTATATATATTTAGTATGTACTATTATATATACAACTTTGCATATATATTGAATTACGTATTTTTTTTTTCCTTCCTTTCCATTTCCCAGCTCCACAGGCTTGGAAGGAAAAAGCCATGAAGCTTCTGCAGCTCTGCCATCTCAGGACAGCTGTCCAGGTAGGGAGTGGAAGATGACTGCAGGGGCATAGCAGATCCACCCCTTTTGTATAAAAGAAAGGCTGTTACAGGAAGATGATCCTTCAGTGTCAGCTCTTGAGGGAAGTATTGGACTACAGGTGAAAAAAGCACTATTAAGAGTGGCAGAATCACACAATTAGGAATTTCCTGTTGTTTAACGTGCATAAAGAAAAAATCTGGGCAATAACCATGTTTTCGTAATTGCTTCAGGAATTACATATTTCTCACATGCCCCTAGACAGAAGTAATCATTTTCATAAACCATTATGTGCAGTGTTACTTTAAAAAAAATCCACAAAAATAAAATAAATTGCTTACTTCATCCCATTCTAAAAGGTAACTGTGGATTTTAGAACCATTATCACAAGATGCCTGCAACAGGAAAAGAAGAAAATTAGACCTCTAACTGGTTACAAGAAAACTTCAGGGAAAAATGCATGTATGGGTCAAACCATGTCAAGGCCAGTGAAGGGCAAAATATGCTCCCCTTATATGACTGTTTCACTTGCCAAGACAGTCCTAGTTCAGTCTCCATCCAATGAATGCTCGTATCATGTTTTTGGTTTTGTTTTGTAATTTAGACTTTGAAAATTATTCTGGCAGCAATGTAAAATGCTACAGAATTTTTCTGAACAGCTAGATTGCACGTCTGCTTATATCTCTGTCTTTCCAGACCCCTTCATTTGCTTTGCACAAATAAACCGATGTTCAGTACACAGAATGAAACTGGTTCCACAGTACAGTAAGGGACTGGAACTCAAACCAGCACCGCTCATTAGAGCTCAGTGACTTTATCTACAATGGCTCCTATACTTTCCTGGGAATCTCTCTTTTTACTGAAGTCCACATTTAATCCAGTATATATACTGTACTATTCAGTCACAGAACTGTGACTGAAAATAGTATGTTTGACAAAAATTTTCCATTTAAATGAAATGACATGTTACTGACAAATCTGAAACAATTCTGAAGAGTTTAAAATATTTTCATTTAAAAAATTTCAAAACAAGTATTACCTTCCATTGTAGAGTAAGAGAATTTTTGGTCCGATTAGTTATCCTGGGCAGATTCGGAGTATCAGGTTCACAACTCGTTGTGGTAAAACTCTCTGCTTCTGAAGGGCTCCCCTTTACACAGTTGCATTCTACCTGGACTCTAAAGTGGAAAAGAGCCAGTAACATTTCGCTTAACAATCTGTACATACAGTTTCCAAAGAAAATTAAGTATTCAGAATTAAGTTATTGCCTTGTTATATCATTATCAAAATGTCAGTTATTTTTTTATAACTGGTGGAAGCATCTTGGTCAACAGAAACAATGCAAAAGAAGAGAGTCCTTTACTTTGGATGCACATCATTACCATCAGTCGGCTTTTACATTTCAAATGTAGTTGTGAGACATCTGCTATTTGCTGTACTTTGGTTAAGAAATAATGGCAATATCTCGCAGGATCATTATCTGTTGTAGACATAGTAACTGATATAGATGTTGATTTGTGACTCAAAGAAGGGTGAGATGTGGTAAAGAATCTGAAGACTCATGCAAATACACAAATACAATGAAACTGTTAAAACTTTTTCACTGAATTTAATGAATAGAGGAGATACTCACTTTGCATGGTAATCAGTTGCTGGCCTGAGATCATTCACAGTAACTTTATTTTCTTCTCCACTGCAAAGAGACATGATTTTGCTTAAGGAACTACTTCAGAATCCCACACATTTATAAAAAGACACAATCATCTAACTCATCTACCTGACAGTCCTTCTAGGAAATGTATCTGCCAATGGTTTGTTTCTGTTGAATTTTAGGGGCTTCTAACAATTGATTCCTGTTGTTTTGCCCTGGTGGGTTTTTTTTTTTCTTGTTCTGTTTGCTTGGGGTTTTTGGTGGGTTTGTTTGTTTGTCTGTTTGTTTTTTTAAAGAATAATTATTTTCCTCCTGACTCAGTAAGATCAGCTGCACATGTATGCATGTATTTTATTACACAAAAAACAGTGAAGTACTGGGGCTCTGTTCAGCTTTGCAAGAACAACTACCTAAAACGGTAAATGACTGTATATACCGACTTGTTAGAGCGCAGTAAACAGAAAAGGCAACTCAGTAACACCTGTTAGTCTGCTTCTACTGACATCAGTTTATGTTAGCAAAGCTATTTCTTTAGCTTCCAGAACAGGGATATCCAGCTTGTGATCCATTTACTGCTCCTAAGAAATCCATGGAAGGTGACGAAGAGAAGCTAGCTGAATACAAAGATTTGTAATTATTGGGGAGCTCTACCTCTGAAGAGGAAGTTTCACTGTTATATTTCTCCAAGTTGCAATCAATGGATTGAAAACCATTCTGTTATAAAGGACACAAGTGAAGAGTTTGTTTTGCTGCTGTCAGAGTTGTGCTCTGTTTGAATCTACTTACTTTATTTCATATCGTAAGACTGCCTCTTACCAAGGGCATTTTCAGGGGAGGGAGGTATAACCTTACCAGGAGAAGCAGCATGTGCTGAAGTAAATAACTACAAATATAATTTGTATTTCTCACTACTTGAGAGTTCATAGTTTCTAGTGCTATTAAAACATGCTTTCAACTGTTAACAACAAAGTCTTTAAGTTCTAATTGACAGTAGAGACTTCAGTAATAAACCAAAACCAATTCTACTGAAAAGAAGAAGTTTGTTTCAAGAGAGAAGCTGCACAGAACTGCTAATTATTTAAAACTCCAGACAACGTGCAGATTTTAAACGATGTTTTAAGCCACATAATTCAATGCAACAGTAATTAAATACAAATAATGAAAACCTACACATATACAGTTTTGTACTTTCCATCTTTTCCGGTATTTGAAATCATCACTTCGTAAGTATAAATCTCTGGTGGGTCACTCTTGTCAGTGTCTTCTCTGGTATCACTGGATGGAGGGGACCATGTAAGCAGTGCTGCTCTTGCCTGAATGTCTGATACCTGTAGAAACACAATTTTTGAGACCTCTGTCATTTAAATGACATTGTACATAAATGCTGCTTTTCCATGTAGGATCAAATAAAAGAGAAGAAAATCATACATCGTTAGCACATCAGAGTATTTATACTGATATAACAGTACACTAATTAGTTTTTACAGATGAAAACAAGCTGGGAATGTAAGAAATGTTCTGAGAAAACAGCAATCCTAGGTAACAGGGCTGCCTGCATAAGAAACTTCTAAGTAAGGAATGCCACCTAGTGGGCTACATAAAAATGAACGTTTTGTCAAGCAGAAGTGATGGGAAGCATATATTGTGAAATCAGTAATTTCCTTAAATGGAAATGTCTCAGGCCTTTTTTCTTTGGCACTGTGTCTTTTTTAACATCTTCTTGCCCACTCAGTTTTCATAGGAGATACACAGAAGCTCAGGAATTTCTCAAGAATGACTGACATTACTGTAACAGGTACAAAAAGAAACTTTTCTTTGTGCATTTAATTATTTCTGCAACAAGTAGACTCTCCAATTACATTAGAACCTATTTGGTTAATTACCCCAGCAAATTTATTTTTTTTCTAAATCAGGATATTAAAGGGATACAACTACCTGAGGCTCTAATCTAGTACACTGTTACCAAACAGAATATCAGAACATATCTTATAATGTACTTTGAGCTTGGGTGACTGAGATGAAGGCATCCTCACAAGGTCCATGTACATATACATACATCCATCTGTACACATCTGTATCTCTGTCTCTATATATATAGATACATACAGGCAACATCCTGAAGAATTTCTGTGGTGGTGCTTGCCTGCAGAAAGGCCCAGATAACAACAGTTGGTGTGAAAGAAATATGAACATAAACAGTTTGTGTCAATGCAACATCTACAGCTGCCTGAGAAGCATCTGCCCCAGCAGACTCATTGTGCTAGAGGCAGTGACCCTCTGGTGGATTAAATGGTAACCAAGGAATCATAAAGAGACTTCTGAAACTAAGACGGAATCAGCTTCAGAAGTATAAAAGCAGCATGAAAATTTGTAACAGAGATAAAAGATGCTGGAGTGCAACAGAGTGATGATCAAAACATGGCCTGATGGTGCGAGAAATTTCCCTGCTGCCATTGCTGCCTCCATCCAGGCCTGATGGATGCTGTGAGTGACTGCACCCCAGCTGGTATGACAGCTGTCTGGGGTGCAGCAGGCAGGGACCCACAGCTCAGGTGGGCTATGTGACCCAGTGGGGAACTTTCTCAGTGGCCTGTGGATTAGCGGATTGCAGGGAAGAACAGATTTTGGTGAGTAACACAGTTACGTGCAAAACGAAAGCACCCACATCTCCCCAAGGAGATGTGCAGTTAGATGCACCCACTTCTCAGAAGAGTGGGTGCTGCTTGAAACTCACATACACTAAAAGGGGCTGGGGATGCTCCTAGGTAGTAGGTGAGTGCATGTGATCACAAATCTTTAGGATCTATTATAGCAGGAAGTCTAAAAATTTGTGGGTATTTATTAGTATTGCACGTCTGCTATTGTGGTTTATACGTTGCACCTGCTTACTATTTCCAATCATTTCACAAGAGAATTGAAACCACATTTCATTATATGAAATGACTCATTTTACAATATGACTGTAATAAATACATATTTTAGAAATAATTGCTTTTGAAAATCTATTACCAGGGTATCAGAATCAAAATGCTATCTTCACAGCTGGTGCCCTTAAACTGCTATAATCTCCTGAACTAAAAACCTGAATGGGTCAAAACTTCAAGAACAAAGCATAGAGGAGATGACTTACTGATAACAGACGAACAGAAAGGAGGAAAAGTCAAACAAGATGAGCCTCAGTGTCTTGAGAATAATGTCACTAAGCCCTTACATCCTAACAGGACTGTACATCACATCTTGAAAGGGATCAAACACTAACAAGATTACCCACTGAAGCTCTTGGAAACACAGTTCAAAGTCTGGTAAGAGAAACTTCACTATAATCTTGATGCGGTCACAAACTACACTGACACTAACATTAGATCTTTCCTTCCTTTCTGCAGTTGTTTTTTATATATCTGAAGACCGTCAGCATCTGTGTCTCACCTCGCTTATCTACATCTCTGATCATTTTCACTCTTCTCCTGATCTCCCTGTTTCACTATCTTTAGTGCTTTGCCCAGAACTGCACATAACAACATGACATGTAACACTTTACTAATGCCAAACTGCCTTATACTCTTGACAGGTTACATTTCTGTTCATACATCTTAGTCTGTATATCTTCTTTTACACCAGAGAAGTAATGCGGTTGGTGTGAGTGGAAGGTGGCATTACATCTTACTGGAACATTAAAAGATTAGAGGTTTCAACTGTTCAGTACAGAGAGAGCAGGAGGAGCGCGAGGTAGATCAAAGACAACGTTACAGACTACAGAGTAACAGACAACTTGTAGGACTCCGACTAGTAAAATTAAACCCAGAGTATTAGTGGAAATCATAACAGACCAGCAAGTGTAAACAGAGAACAGGGTGAAATGTTCTTTAAGTCTCTGACTGGATGAAAAATTGTTATCCCAAGTTATCCCCCATGGGCAATGTCTGTTGGTCAACTCATGTAAACCTTCCATAAGGCTTCTAAAATAATAGATGACAACTGTTAACACAGTAACCATAACACAATGAAGCAGTATTATGTACCAAGCTAAAACCAGTAACTATGTAGGTTGTTCTGGTTGTTTTACTTTGTGTAAACAGAGTATGTGACTGAAGAATACTATGAAAAGCTGAAGCTTTGCTGTGGTCAATTTGCCAAAGCTTTTTAAAAACCAAGTATCAGTGAAATTTAACATACTCAGAAATGCAAAGTGAAAAATATTCACAGACGCATCAAGGACACCCTTATGGTGCACAAAAAGCTGTAATCTAGAAAAAGATATAAATTCTCTATACATACACATAAATGCATATGAGGAAAAGGAATAATACGTTAGCAAATAAGCTACAATTGACCAGAATTTACAAGAGAAGTTAAAGAGAGTCAATGAAACAAGAAAAGGTAACAGGATTAAAGACAAGAAGAATAAATATGTATAAATAAAAATCTATCAGGAAATCTCGAAGTCAGTAGATGTAGAAGTTAAAACTGTAAAACACGAAGGAAAGAAATAATCATATAACAGTTATTTCCATCCTGCGTTTGCAATGAGGCAGAAATCCATATCCATCCCATGTAGCCCTGTGGCTGGACTAGAAAATTTACAACCTGCAGCAATGTAACTGGGCCCAGTAGATTTTGCCCAGAGAAACTGTGCAGTCTGCAATAAAACAGGCAGTCAGGTTTAACTCCTGGCTCCCCATCAGAGATGCACACTCACATCAAACCAAGGAAGAGCAAGAAGCCAAGCCTGGACTGATAAGCCCCGCTGACGAGCACTGGGGAGTGAACGACTTAGGGAACAAGCGTTACAAAGGCAGGTACCTGAGACGCTACCAGAAGGTGCTCAAGGGCAGAAGGAACAGAACAAGAGGTACAACATTTAACTCTCTGGCAGGGATAAATTTTGGAAATTTTTTCCAACTCTGTCCCTTCTATAGCTGAACCTCCCTGAAGCTGCTACCTTCTTTGTTTCTGCAACCCCAGAGAATGGGGATGATGTCCCTGAAGATACAGCTTGTGCACTGAGGCGTCAGTAACCAGACAAAACGAAGAGAAGCAGTAGGAGTGGGACTGAGTAACATCAAGGCTTTTCTTCTGGACCTACACTGTGTATGATGTTACATATTTTGTAACTTCTGGAGCTTTTTAGTAAATTCACAGATAGGTATGTGAGTATTTTCAATCACTGTCACTTGTCAAAAAATCTTTAAAAAACACAGCTGCAAGCACTGACAAGAGAGAATCAGAGAATGTAATTTAAGTCCTTTTCAACTCATTTATAAAACATTTAGTACTGCTTTTCAGATTCAGTCTCCAGGTAAGAAAATGATGTCTAAAGACAAGTCTAGGTCCAGCTATATTCCTCCTCACAAGACTATTAATTAGGGATAAAAGCAAAGTATGAAAATATTGCTAAAATGAAGATTTCCTGCAAAAACCCCTTCTCTGTTACATATACGCACCATGGCAGTCTTAGATTACCTCAGCATACAATATTCCAACACAAAACTCCAGCTTCATGTGATGTAAGCTTATGACAGTAACAACTGACTGCTTCACTAAGAAGCAATTATTCAATATTGTCCTTGATGTTCAATAATATCTCAACACTTGACTTTCTGAATACCAGCCAGAGCTCTATTATACAAATGAATTACTGAAGTTTCAGAAATTCCTGTCAGTTCTCAAGCACGACACAGTAGCATATTTTCAAAAAAAAAAATCTCTGTGATACAAGGAGGAAAAAAGTGTTTCTGAAGAACAAAGATTAAGATCAGAAGAATCCACTATTCTTAGGTGCCCTGAGACACTCAGGAGTGGCTTTTTCAGAAAACTTGGCATTACTTATTACTTTGTGTGCTTATTCAAGCAGTTGCAATGGGTTTTGGTTGCAGCTCTGAGCACTGTGTGTGCTCAGAAAGCACTTGAGTCAGGCCCCAGCACAGAAGAAACTAAGAGGTGGGCACATCTTCATTAGCAGTCTAGCTCACAGAAGTGAACCTCCTCATTAACACATGGGATTTGGGTCAAAAGAGCAATTTTACCATGTGCAAACTGGATCGAATTCAGACTTAAATGGTGAGCTTGGTACATCACGTCCTAAAAGCCTGCAAGTATACTGAGAACATGCATGAACCACAAAACATGATACCTTCTCAAGGGATTTACACACTATATAACCAACCCTCAAATTCTCAACTCCTCTTGTCTCTCCTTATTAAATACTCAGCCTTCTGCTCCACTCTTTTGCCTTTTCAGGTCCTCTTGTCTTTTCTTCTGCATGCTTTGCTATTTGGTTAATGGATGTGACAGCTAGGGCAGACTGATCAAACGCTGAGGACTCAAGCATGGTGCAACCTGCAGAACCACTCCAACTTACATCTGGCTATACAAAATCGAAGACTTCCCTAAGTAGAAGTGTTATTTGGTGACATTAACACATTACCAACATTGCCATGTATGAAAGGACTAGGAATCCATACAGGGAAAAGTTTAAGTAAATGATAAAACGTTCATAAAAACACTTAGCAGGAGTCTGGAGGCAACAAAACTGATGTGCCCCATGCTGTGCAGAAAGAGATGCATGAATGACAGCACACCATGGAGCCCGCCAGCTGATTCAGATGTGCATGTCTTGGGCCTGGGCATTAAGACATGAGACAGCCTAGGACAGGTCATGGCCTTCAGCACTACTCTGGCCTTTCTGGAGCAGGATATCGTGCAATGGATGCGTTACTGGACAGCACCTGTATCATCATCAGATCATATGGCCACAAGCACAGCCAGCATCTTGTACTGCCTGTGCCAGCACTGAAGTTCAACCAGGGAACACGGTGTTGATGATTCATCAAGAGCAGCATCATGGCACAATTCCCACAGCGAGTGCCTCAAGCAAGACACTAATCAAAAACCTGCAGGAATATTTCTGATGAGAACTACAAACAGAAGGTGTGAAAAAAACCCTATCTCCTGGTTCACTTGTGGTACCATGAGAAAAGTGTTTCCTTGGAGAAACTGTGGGAAGATTGCTTCTGATCCTGCAAGGCCTATATAGGTAACACAGCCTCCCTCTCTTATCATGTTACACTCCCCCAAGCTGCAACATCAGCTTGTTTCCTTCGCAAAGCATAAGCCTCTCCAAGTGCTGGGAATCTGGCTTTTTGCCGTGTGTACACAGTCTAGTCTGCCTAAACCTGTGATTCTGTGATATGTTCTGAGGTCTGAAAAGAGATGACTTACAGGCACACAAGTATACGCAACGATTCAAGTAAGGACATGGTGGGGAGGGGAAATAGCGTCCTTGCGTAGAAGGCACGGACGGTTGAGTGTTGAGGGTGAAAGGAAGTGAAAGAAAACAAGACGGTACTGCCACACCATTGCTTTTTCATGTCATTAGCAACCTAGCAAAAGACACCACCTGTGGATCACACTCAGAGTCTCAATTCTGATCACCCCAGGAAGCTGAGTGTTGTCATTCCTCTTGGCAGTGCAGCCTCTGGTGACACCCCAGACTTGGATGGCACCTTGTATGCCATGACCAATGGCAGAGGACTGTGCATCCATCTTCTAGAGAACTGGTTCCTGTACCTCCAGTCAGGATAGAAAGGATCATCTACATCTCATGAACTGAAGAAAGGCAGAGCCAGCACTCATGATCTGAGGGCCACTGAGAATGCTGTTGTCCAGCATGCTCCAGTGACAGCATTATCCTGCAGCAAGCTAACCAAGCAACAAAATTTGTTTCTGCATCCGTTCTGATGCAGTATGTAGTGAATGTAGGCACATGCTCCCTTGCTGGGACAGATTCTCAGATTCTCATGACTCGGAGTCAAAAGGGGTCAAAGACATCAGTCCCTTTAGCTACACAGCCCTGATCCATTCCAAAAGCAGGTATGCTTTGTACACTGAATGGCAGGGACCATACAGAAAGAACAGTGTGTTGCTGTGCTAAGGAAAAAGGAAAAAAAAAAAAAGGGCGATTGTAATCTTGAACACAATAGACCAGCATCAGGACAAAATCTTTCCTGCTTCACTTTGAGATAGAATTCTTCTTGCAGTATTTTGATGCTCATCTTCCTAGAATACGCGTGCGTACACATTATTTCTATTTTTAATATATATATATATTTAATAGCAAATGACTCCCTTGAGTTCTTTCTAGAATTTAAGGCTCACTGTAGGATGATGCATAAGTCTCTACTGCTTGATCTGACAGACTGATAGCAATAGGTGTTTGCCAACATCTATGTAAAGATGAGAAGCATAGCTGGGCAGTGAAACAACAGGCAGCAAAACAAAGCCTCTGCTGCTAAGACTCTGCAGGTACTTGCTATCAGAAGAAAGATGAGATGTGGGAAAGCTGGATTACATTCCAGGTCCTGGATAAAAATCAGTGCTATCAGATGTAGACTTACGTTCATTTCTTACAGGCATAACCTCTTCTGACACTTCTTCATCTTCTCTAAGTCTGGTCCTAATCAACAGTTCTTCACTCCAGTCTGTACTACTTGTTTACTCCACCCCAGACTTCAGCCCTTTAGTCTCATAGTGAAGTTCTGGTATCCTTGTTTCACCAAATCTTTATTTTCTCAGGCAGTTTCAGTCTCCTGTGACTACCGCTCACTGTTCCCACCACTCTCAGTCTCACTAACAAGATGTTCAGACTCTCGTGACCCTTTCATTATCAGTTAGGTGTAAAAATAACAAATAGAAAAGCTATTTGCTCTCCATCTTGTTCTTCCAATAGTTCACACCTACTATTCTATTTGTCTCTGGTCTCATCTTCTCATCTTAGACTCCTCATCTATTTTAGGATCCTTCAAGTCTTGATTGTCCTTTGGACCTGTGCTCCTTGTCAGAGCTGTCTCTTCTCCTCTCACTTCATTTCTCCCCCATGCCGTAGTCTCCCTAAGCTTTCTTTTCAGTTCCAATTTCTTTTCAAAAAATTCTTTTATTGCCCCTCCACTAGCTCCAATTGCCAAGGTCATCCTGTTAAGGGCTACTGAACTTAACTGACCCAGCTACTATCTACACAGCAGCAACAGCTAGGATCAGCTAACCCCTCTCCATTTCTTCATCTCGGCTCTCTCAACCCTTTCTTATAGGACTTGATTCAGACACCATCCAGCTCCAAGCTGCTTAGCCACCAAAGACACAGGGGCACTGAAGGTACATTAACCCATTCTGATGCTGGGACACAACAGGATGCCAAGCCCTTACAACTTCCTCTGTAATTACAATCTCTGCTGAGCCCGTGGAGCATTATAAAAATCACAGAATGACTGAGGTTGAAAGGGACCTTTGGAGGTCATCTGGTCAAACCCCCTTGGCTCAAGCAGGGTCACCTAAAGCCAGCTGCCCAGAACCATGTCCAGACAGCTTTTCAATATTGCCAAAGAGGGGGTCTTCCACAGACTCTCTGGGAAACCTGTGCCAGGGCTCCTCACAGTAAAACTGTGTTTCCTGATGTCCTGAGTTTCAGTTTGTGCCCATTGTCTCTGGTCCTGACTCTGGGCACACTGAAAACAGCCTAGCTCCATTCTGTGTGCACTTGCCCTGCAGATATCTATGTACACTGGTAAGATTCCCCCTGAGTCTTCTCTTTTCCAGGCTAAATAGTCCCAGCTCTCTCAACATTTCCTCACCAGGCTTTAAAACAACACAGGAAAGAACCATCAAGACTGGGGCACTAACACCAGGGCCAGGTTGTCTGGGAGGGGAAGGTATGCAGCTGATGAATGGCAATGTTGGCAGTCTGATTATCATAATCAGATTCTTTTTCCTTCTTCATCTTCTTTTCTCTGTCTTTCCTTCCATAAAAGTTTTCTCCTCTTTAACAGTTACGTGAAGAGTGTGTGTGTGTAGAAGACAACATTGAGCATCATCATTATCTTACTGGCAACATTACAAGTTCTTTCTATGTATATTTTTTATAATTCGGTTAATACTGAGATTTCCTAGAGTGGTCAAGAAGGTAAATTTCACAAAATAAGTATCAAGACAATCTTAGTTTCATAAATGTTAATATACTAGAAATTACTTCAGTCATTTACATTTCAGTAACAGGAAGTTAAGCAAGTTTTCTTCAGTGTGGGAAGTTAAAGACCCTTTAAACTTGGGCAGAGAAAAGGAGGCGTAACTACATAAACTAGCAACAGATACATTCTGATTTTATGAAAAGCTTTATTTACTTACCACTGGCTTGGCTACATTAGAAAGAAGTGCTTCGAGTGCTTTTGTTTCTTCATCCTTTTCTTAAAAAATAAAATCAAAGCAAACAAAAAGTACCCATGAATATTGTTCAGTGACTTTAAAGGGACAAAGCTCTTCAAATTCATCAACTGCACACAGACTGAAGTACAAGTAAAATAGATCACCTTATCAACTTGCATTCATCTAGAGGAACATAAAACAAAAAAATCTCCCAAATAAGTTATTCATATGAAACTATTCCTAAATATGTTCTAAGATTTAATGGAATACAGAAAGCCTGGTTATCTTTTATTAATGTATAACTTGAAACAAACTACTGCTCTGAAGAACTTCAGCTCTCGGCTGAGGTACCTCCTACAGATTTCTCTTTGGATGTTGATGCAGTCAAGTTACAGTACTTTAAAGATGTCACTGTACATCACATGAAGGACTGCTGGTAACAGGGCAAACCTTAGCTTAGTCTTCAGTTACATTTCAGGGAAAGAATCTAAGGTGTTTTGTTTCAGCTGAAGGCACAGCTGAGCTTTATTACAGAGGACTCAGAAAGTTTACAGAAAGTGTTTTATGTGCTTTCTCTCACATAACATTAAAATTTTATTATCTCAATAGTGTGACTGAAAAGGTTACTTAGATTTGAAGGTGTGGCCAGGCATTTTTAATTTACTTAACCTGCTGAAAAGAGAGAAGAAGGGAGAAAAGAGAGGAGAAGAGGGGAGAAAAGAGAGGAGAAGAGAAAAGGAAAAACAATGCCTGATAAAACTATTTAAAAAAACAAGTCAAATCTATGTATAACTGCATATTTCTAAGTTTATAACTAATTAAATGCACTTCTGACTTATGTTTGTTATCGCTAGTTTAAGTTATGTTTGTTTTCACAAGTCTAAGTCAAAATTCTCCAAAGTATCTCCTGAAATACTCTTGAAAAGTGGACTTTCCCGTTTTTCACATAAAGTACTTCTAAGAAACCATTAACATAATATTCACAACATATGTAAGCAATGGTACATTTTATCACCTGTGCCTTGGTCAAGTTAGCTCACAGATAAATACCAACTACCAGAGAGTAAAAACCAAAGCCAAGACAACAGTTCCCAATAGCCAAATTCAGGTTGGATCTCAGAGGTGTCCCTTGGTACTACACTTTCACAGGATACCTACACATGTTTTTAAACAGCTCTTTTAGGTTGATATTTCCTGGTCTTACTTAGACATACTTTCTTCACATTCCTTTAAATCTACAGCAATTTAATATATGCTGGCACAAAATCATCACCCTGAAGCAAAATTCAATGAGCTGAGAAAATCAAGGTTTGTTTCCCTCAGCATCCCTAGTTACAACTCACTATTCTGAGAAAATTGTATCTGGCCCATGACAAGTCTTTGACATTGTGTTCTGAACCTGAAGTGCCGTGCCAGTGACCTGAAAGCTGCATAGTGACACACCAACAGATTCAACAGTGACTCTACGACTGAGACCGAGTAAATTCAGCTGATTTACGAGATTCACAAGCTTTCTGGTTAAATAAAGGTGTTAATAAAAAACACACTCCCTACACAAACTCACACAGACCTGTGTGAGGACCAGTGTTTTTTTATACAGACCTTTCAATAATGAGCTGGTAGGGACAGGCATTACATGAATTTCATATAACAGTATCTCTTTTACAAAATATTCCTATTTAACAACTTGAATACAGGCTTTCTGTATCAGACAGCGGGTTCTTTCCATGTTTTCTGCGATAACAACCAGGCCATCAATATTCCTCAAAATCTAAGCATGAACAACTCTGGACAAAGCACAGATTTTTCTTTAAACAATGATACAAAGTATGACTAATATTTGTTCAAATCTACATGGAGACTTGCACATCAGTAGTTTTGCTCTCTAAGGCCAATCATTCAAATGTGAGGAGCAGGTCGACTGCCCTTAACTCCATTGTATGTAAGTCAAAGGCAGTCATGGACTACTACTTCAATATTGCCAAAGTGTGGTGTCCTACCTACAAACGTCCTGTGCCTAGCCACATGCTGGGCTTGCATAATAGATGTATATACTATTTTTGTTAACACCTACCTTCTACTTCTGGGTCTGTCTGAGAATTGCTTTTTCCTTTACCCAAAGACTTGCTTTTGGTAGAACCTGTGCTTATACCAGCTGCATCCTGTCCCTTTGTAAGTCCATTATGTTCACTTGTAGGAGAAGGACATTTCTGAGGAGACGATGGAGGACTGTTTAACTTATCCTTCTGAGTCCCATGTCGATCTTTTAATTTTTTTTGTAACCTTTCATATGTTTTACTAGATCTTTCATCTCTAAAGTTGGATCTTCCATGAGCAGGCAGAGTATCTAAATGAAAGAAGAAAAAAATTTTAAAATAGTCACTAAGAACAGAATGTAATTAAAAAAATCTATTTTAAAACGCTATGTGCATTAAGTCCATGCTTGTGCGTAAAATTACATCTCCTATTGGAGAACTGAAGTGTCCAGCACGTAAACTAATATACACTAATTGAACATTAACAACACATTAGAGGACAAAGGGTAATCTTTCCTTCCCACATCTTTTTTCTACTTAAAAACTGTTCTTAAAATGTTTCTGTAATTTTCCTTGAGCTGTAAGGTACAGGATAAATTCAACACAGAAAATACGTATTACTTTATTACATGGGAGGAAGTTTGCTCTAACGCTGAATAAAAAATAGAGATGTTTTAAGTTTTGGTACGCATCTAGAGCTCTGTTACTTTAATGATGTTTCAGCAGAAATCAACAGAGAAAATACCCACAGAAGCACAGGGCAACCGAACAACACTAAAAGACTGAAGATAGTGTGGGTAGGCTATGCACACAGTAACCCAATACATTGCTGCAGTATCACCAAAGCCCTATCTCTAAGTCAGAACGAGGCTTTGGAAAAAAGAGGGTACCAGACCAACTTAAAAAAACCCTTATGGCCAATTCTCGTGTTTTTATCCACTTCACCTTTCTTTAAAAGGGTACATCACATGGCACCAACTCCTGCCTCAGTGTAACGCTATCTATGATAAACGATGAAAGCTTTCAAAAAAATCACATCCTTCAAAACCAGCACAGAATTTGTCCATTTTCAGGTAAATTGGATTATTCGGTCTGAAGAATGAAGTTCATTATTTGTTATTCCTTATATGCTAGGAAGCATAGAAAACAAGATAAAATAAAAACTTCCTTGCAAGAAGAATAAAATTACAAAACTAGATAATTTTTCAGTTTCTGTGTTTTTAGGTCAGCTGAATTCCCTGAAAGTTTGGCAGAGGATATCTTACTATAGCTTACTAGATAAGCTGTGACTATTTAGAAATTTTATTTTCACTATCATTAGAGACTTAGGATCTCCTGTTCAAGAACTACCATGTTCTAAGTGCTTCTGGGTTGGTTCCCTCCCTCCCCCCTTATATTCAGATTCCTCATATAGGAGCCTAACTGTGGCCTTTGACTTCTCAAAGCCATGGCCAAAGTCTGTGGTCCAGAATTAAAGATTAAATCTGTAGCAAATATGAAACTAACTAAAGCATCCCCAGTCTTCTAATTCCCTAAATCCAAGGGCATCTTACATATATATATTTAAAACAAAGCAAGAGCAAAGAATCCCACTTAATAATTTTTGTTACGTTAGCAGTTTAGCAAATTATCACTGAATTCATATTTAAAGGGATATAATGTAGCAGCAGAAATATGAAAAATATTATTCCAAAATGAAGTACCCTTTATCTTTTATGCATTTAATTATCATACCTCAATAATTTAGCAAACTAAAAGCAAACAACTGCCATCTACAGCGAGCCAAGAAATTAATAAAACTATAAATAAGCACTCAAAGAGCATCTAACAATGTACTGTTATCAAAGTAGCACAAGGAAGTAATAAAGTACAACTTGAGAATACAGAAACCCTAAGAAATCCAGTAAGATGAAGACATTGGTATACTCTTATCTGACAGCTTTGTACATTTTGACTAAGCACAGTGACTATATGGAGGACGTTCATTCGCAGTATCTCAGAACACCGAGAAACATCTACAGTAACAGGTCAAAGCTGTGTTTTGTCTCCCTCCTTCATAGCTTCCATCTTTTTTCTTTAAAAACAACCTGGCATTGCTCTCTGAAGTCTTTCAAGGTCGACACCTGTTTTACAGCACAAGTTTATCTAAAGAAAAGCAAGTCTACCAGAACTGTAAATATTAATCTAAGAACTCAACCTCTGAGTTAGTAGACACGTACACTTTGCTACTAAGCAGTATTAAAAGGCAGATGTCAATAGCACTACCAAAGACAACTTCAACTACAGTATTAAATTTAGCCTGGTGGTACATGATTACTCAAGTTGAACTTCAATACAGACATTGGACTAAATGCATACAGTTTTATCAAAATCAGCATTTTCTTTTCCGCAATCAATACTAAGAACTCCTGTTTCAAGCTTCGAACAGGATACCTGCAAGACACGGTATTTTGGAACAGTGTTCTGGTATGGATTAAAACGTTTAATCTCAGGAGAAGGTATCAACTGAATTGCTACAAACACTTCCTGCATTGCTTTCCTGGGCAAATCTGTACTGATATGGATAATAAATAATCTGTATGTTTATTTAGTGATCCACTCAACAAGTCAAATTAATTAAAAGAACTTCTTCTGGAGTAATAAGCTTCAGTAAATACAAGACTGGTATCCTCATAAAACTTCTGTGTATAGCTCTGATTCAAGCTATGAGTCTCGCTTGATAAAACCCATACATCAGCATAACAGATGCTGGACATAAATAAAGCATTCTTTCTTTTGACAGAACTTGCAATATTCAGTAAGCTACTTACCCAGATCCCCATATACTTGGGAGGTGTGATACTGTGGAATGTACTGCGTTGCCATGTCACTAGCTCCGGTCACGGGTGAGTAGATGTGACGTGGTGGAGGGGGTATCATGGCTGGAAGAGGAAGAAAGCCCGGCAGTGGGGGATGCGGGGGCCTGTGTATCACTGCATGACCACCAGGATGAAATTCTGGAGCCTGGGGAACCACCACAACCCTTCGAACACCGTTATCCTCAATAACCTGTACAGTGAGACACCATGCACCAAAAGAGAAATGACAGTCTGAAACGTATGTTTCTACAGATACTTCACTAGGAACAGTAAAACAACACTAGGAACAGTAAAACCCTTATATTTGAGAAAATAGGAGTGCACAAGAAAAAAAGATACGACAATTAAAGGACCATCTATGTCAAGTGTATTAACTGCAATAATGGGGAAAAATACCGATAAAAAAACCCGACTGTAGCAGCACTTTATAAACACCCAGTTATATTTATAGCATGAGTCTAACTTCTCCCCAGGGTCCTGTTTCCACCCTCATTCATGTTGTTTGTATGCTACACTGCTCCTAGTATTTGTTCTATAGTGTAAGAACTAGGTTGCTACCTACAAGTGATTTGGTGGGTGGACAGACTTCACTCCACATAAATGGTGAGAGAAAAGGGACAACCATGTCTGGTCTTTGCTCTGTGCCCAACTCACTCCACCAACACTAACCCAGGAGGCACTTGCCATACTGCTCTTGCCATGCAGCAGTCATCGTCTGCATGAAGCTGTTAAAGCAAAAAAACGTAGTCAGTCCTCTCAAGACTCCTTCACAACTTGGGTGTTGGTCATCAACTGGATCAGAAGCAGGAGTCCCTCCCACAAGCACATCATAGGGAAGACTGCCATTGTGATCCTCTCTAGATGTGTGTTTCACTACAGGTAAATTCACAAAAATACATGACTGTTGGTAATATCTAGAGATGATCTTGGCATAATTTGACTTATATGTATAGTGGTGCAAATGATTTAGTGTCTGGGATGCCAACAAACAAACTCTTCTCCACTTCCTAGTAAAATGCTGTAAAATAAAGCCACAGCAGGGACTGTAATATAATTTTTGGAAGAAACATTTATCCAGTAAAGGGGGAGAAAAAGAAAGGAATCGGAATATAATGACTACATCCAAAAGCAAGGGACAAAGTGACTCTGTGACCTGAGTTTTCACTGACATTTGAAATGAGGTGGGGACATGTACACACACACCAGTGAGTAACCTGGTGCAACAGGAGATCAATAGATCAAAAGCACTTAGTGCCAAGCTGCTCTCAACTCCACTGTTTAAGCTTAAGGGTATTATGGCTGGCTAGATTTAGTCCTGTGCCCTGATGTGAACACTTCTATCAGGTCTGTGTCAGAAAGCTGCTTGGAGAATCCATCCTTAGCTTTACCACGCCTCTATTAGGGGTTGGTGTGCATCTGGTACATCTGGAATGGAGATTCTGCTTTTGTTTTCTCTGACAGCAATTTAATTTGTGCACCCCAAAATTGTCCTGCTGGCTGACCCAATGCAAGGTGAGTGAAGTTCATTCTAGGAAATGGTTTCAAAACTTCACTACTGTACTGTGAAAGACAGTTACGTAGACAAAGCTGTATGCTTCAAGTGTGAAGGTAGAACGAAGATCTCTATGCATATGCAGTAACATTCAGAAGACGTACAAGTATGTACACAATGAAGCTGATCCCACCTTACATAAACAGAGTCCTGGAAGTTAATATAAATGACCTAAGCAAACACAGCTCTAAAATACATGCATACTGCGTGACTTCAAAAAAAAAAAAAGGGGCTATTTTCAGTATCCAGAAATTGTGCCTTATTGAGAAAGAGCAATTTCACTAAAGACTACACTCTTCGTATCTGTGCAACCATAGCTGTGTTCTATCTAAAGGCAGGATTTATTAACAGCAGTAAATATGACTAGAACTTCTGCTGCCCAATGAAACTCTCTAAATACTGAAACATAGTTTAAATTATTTAAGTCTTTTTTTCTTACACAAAAAAGCCCGCAATTTATCATGAATTTATGAGCACATTCAGATTGCATAGAAAGTATCTGCCATAAGAAAAATAGGCTACTTAGTTTATAATGTATTTGTTTTCTTGGGTCTGCTAATAGCCCAAGTAATTCAGAAATATATACCCAGTTCATAGCAGCAGGAACTTCAACTTTAACAGTGTAAAACAAGAGTTTGAGAAGTCTGTAACTCTGTCTCTAAATAAAACATCAACTCGACAGCAGGCCTCTACCAGGCAACCACACAGACAAAAACCCTCCAAAAAACAGTAAGTGCACCATGACAAGTATATCATCCTAAAACAGCTTGGAGAGAATTGAACAAAGATGTGTTTTCTTTTAGTTTCAGAACTACAGTTTTAAAAGAAGAGGAAGGGATAAGTAAATCAACTTATGAATTGCTTTTAATTTATGTGACATAAGAGAACTAAATACGTTTATTCTGTAGTTATCCCCAACTTTCAAGAGAGGACAGCATGCTGTATCGCTGCCAAACAGGAACTGAAGCAAGCAGAGGCACAACAGAACTAAATGGAAATGGACAGACAGAAGATGGTTACGCTGAAGTTGTTCTTCCAGGCTGAATGATGGCTTTAGACATTTAGCTGGTTTCCAATTTCTATCAAAATACATCTGCGCTGCTGACATTTAAAAATATTACTATGCTTGAAGAAAACATGCAAGTTTCTTTGCTGGGACTGCATCAAGTCTGGGATAACTCTTAGCTCAATAGCACTAGACTTTCCTGCTTGCAAGACCACTATCAAATCTGGCTTGTAACCAGAACTTTCGTCATAAACCACAGTGGCTGCTATGTTTTGTCATCAGTAAATACTTCAGAAACCTTATGAACTACAGGTGTTCCTGGACAATGATACTTCTACTCAGATGAAAACAGCAAACATGAGCTCACTCCACCTTCAGTTCAGAAGTCAGAGAGCTGTGTAAGCACGCCACCTGCACTAACAAGCTCCAAGGAAAGGCCCACAGGTGTGCCCCAGCAAGGACCAGTCCTTCAGGTGTCTGCTGCAAGTCATCCTCGAAGGAAGGATGAATTCCTTTTATAAATATTATTCAGATTGACACAGGTTACACAACTTTTAAAACATTAAATACTGCATCAAGTAGTACTCAAGAAGTATGGTAACATTCACAATTTCACTTATCTCAAAAATTCTTTCATTTCTTTAAAAATTAATTCTAAGAGGAATCAAGACTCTTTACTATGACCTAAAGATAAATGAAATGGACTTCCATGATTATTTTAAATTCATTTTGCTTCTGCCTGTTTGGGAACCCAGCCATGAAGGATACACGAATCAACTTGTCAGCCAGCTTTCAACAGATGAAAGGTAAAAAAAACCACACAGCGTTCGCCTGCCTAACCTAACAGTCTTTTGCTAGAGGACAATTTTTTATGCAGTTCAGATAATTTGTGTAACATCTGCTGGACACCGTGCGTTTTTTGGTTACATTTTATGTGTTGTAATCTCTTCTCAGTGTATGCCATGAGGTGCATGCTAAGTCAGAGGCAGACTGGTCGCAACAGCAGAACATCATGAGAAAGACTTAAATTATGGAGAGTGGCATTCACCTGCTCTAACTTCCAGGTCTGACCCACTAACCCCCAGGTTTGTTCTATGGTTGAGGGAAAGAAGAGACACCATCTGGAAGGCCACACGTCTTGTCGTAATACCAGTGCCAAAAATAGCCAGGAGGAATCACTCCTTTAATCTACTTTATAGGATGTCCAGGTTATCTAGTTCACATTTAATTTTCAGGCATCTAAATTAGGTATCGCGCAGGACAGAAAACCAGAGCCCCAAAATCATAGCCCCATTTTAAGATAAGTTGTGTAAACACAAATTATACAACAATTTATCTCCAGTGGACAGCCAACTTTTTTTTTCTACGTTGTTTGCTACACTTTTAAAAAACCCATCTGTTTCACTCCTTATCTGCAGGGAAATTCCCACACACAAACTGTGTACATAAATAAAATTATATTGGTGCCACTAACCCAGAATTCAGTACAGGTCCTATAAAATGAACTGTTTGGGTCATGATTGTATTTTATGTTCAGAAGGCATCAAGTCTATTAGGATCCTGAACTCAACAAGGAACTGTGGTTGTTACTGTCATGTAAGCAGTTAATATATAACAAAACAGGCACATATATAGCATGAGTAGTCTCCCATCACAGAGGTACTATGGGACATCTCCCTGCATTTACTTGCTTGACTTTGAAATGTGACACATTAATTTACTGAATGAGCTATTTTGGTTCTATTCCCATAATTTGCATGAGAAGAAATACAATAATAGCCAAATGAAGGGACATACCTGTGGGGCATATCCAGGAGGCACATAAATAGTAGGCACTGAACCATTTGGAGACATCATTGGAACCTGAGCAGGACCTAAACGGGTTACAGAAATATTAAAAATTAATAATCTGAGAAAGTTCAAAGAACATACTGAACTTCAAAGTCTCTGTGAAATATATACAAGATAACATGGATAAATAAAGGCAATGAACTGTACAGATAAAATTATAGCAAAGGGCACTCTCAGAAGCTTAAGAAACAGTTAGGAAAAAACCCCCACAAACTAAACTTTAAAAAAATCACCAGCAGCTATTTCTCCCTTTTCTGTTGGTACACTCACAAAAGAGTTTATATCAAAACTTCTTAACAGGTGACAAGTCAAAAAAAAAGTCTCAAGATGAAAAGACAACAGAAGATACTTTAAAACAGAAACAAAAACCCCGTATTTGAAACAAATTGCTGAAGTCAGACAGTATTCAGTTAAAAGAGTTGTAAAGAAAATGACTTACAAAACTGCTGCTCTGTTACTATGGATTTATCACCTAAAGTAGCCTGAGCACCAGAGAAGGACACTAACTTAAGGTTCCAAGGGAAAGTCGGTGCATTACACAGTAAGTCTACTCCTGCAAAGGGAAAAGCTGTGATACTGTGATGATCCTTGTACCATGCAAAGTGGAAAGAACAGAGTTCGCAGACACTCAGATAAACATAACACAATGGGTGCGTGTTAAGGTGGCACTTGTAGATAAAGCACTGCCTGGAAAATCTGATACCTTCAAAGAGTGCAGGGACAATGTGACATACTCAGATTTTCAAAAAGCTTCTGAGAATCATTCTCAAAGACTCTTCAAGAAGTAACGCTGCCTTTGGTTAAAAAGGGAAAAAGGCTTCTCATGAATAACTAACCAGCTTGAGAAAAGGAAACAATCAAGAGAAGTAAATGATCAGCTTTCAAAGTGCCTGGATTGGCCAAAGAGTCCCAGAGGCCCCCAAAGATGAATCTGTTCAATGTATTAACAAACTTTCTGGAAAAAGAAGTGAACAGAGAGGTGACAAGTCTCTGGATCTCAGTGATCAGATGATAAAGCAGCAGAAGAAATAATGCTGATAAGTACAGGGTAATGCACCTGGACAAAACCAACAGAAGTATTTATTTATGGTGACAAGCCATAAGTTAGCTGCAAACAAGCGACTATGGGGTTAGTACATATATTTCTAAAAAAATATCAGCCGAGCGTTGTTCAACGGCATTTACAGAAAGAAAGAGAACATTAAAAATCATTACTAACAGAACAGAGAACAAGCAGAAAACATTACGCTATGTTATAAATCCACGTGGTACCTCAATACCTTGAGTGCTACATGCGGTGCTTGTCTCCACCTTTCAAAAAGAACACACACGACTAGAAAAAGGACAAAAAAAGAGGAGAGGTTTACAGTGGCTTTCCACTCGTTTATCAGAAAATATTAAAGAGACCAAGATTCTTCCACGAGAAGATGGTTAAATCGTAAATGGGCTGGCAGCAGAGAAACAGTGAAAGACCTATAAAAATGCACCCACAAACTGCCAAAAAACGTGAAGATAGATCATTTACACTTTCTCATGTGCCAGAGCCAGAGATATTAAAGCTAAAAGATTTAAAACACAAAGCAAATGCACAGCTAAATTGTGTAACTCCTAGCTTTAAGAACATAGTGGAAACTGAAGGTTAGGTTCAGAAGAAGTAAAGCAAATGAAGAGAAGTAATCCATTAAGAGCTGTAAAAAACATAAGTATTACAAGCAAGTTATTTCCTTGCGCCTGCCTTGCCCTCATGCTCTTCCCTTTAGTATTTAATACTGGCCTCTACTGGAGTACGCTCATTGGCACAGGATTCAAGAGGGACTGCCTACAGACGTCCTTACATTCTTGTGTTTAAAATACACAAGGCAACAACCGCTGAACTTTAATTATTAAAGAAAAACTGAGACACAATATAATCTGACCAGGTTTTGTGACAAGTGTGTGAGGTTGGGATTCAGACACTCCAGGCTGCATTCTCCAATTTCCAGTTCAGTGTAGCAAAGCTACCAAAAGCACCAATCCATCTCTTAGTGAAGTTTCAATAATACTGAAAAGGCATTCATCGTTGCACATTAATGTTTTATAAACTCAGTGAAGATCTGCAAATGGAAAGTTCTAAGTAAATGCAAAGCATGGTACATAAGATTAGCACACCTCATTCTGATAAGTGTGAACTTGACAGAAAAATAAAGGTAACTATGTTCACATGCCAAGGAGGGTGGGGAATGAACAAAAAGCATTCTTTAAAACTGCATTCTTTAAAAACGTAATTCAACTTGATTCCACATATTGTACGAACTTCTTTAGAATAAGATAGAGAAGCTTCGAAATATATTACCCCAAAAGAATCACCGCTTTATTCTCGATGAAATGTTAACCCACAACAGGGGGAAGGAGGGAGAACTGACTTCTTAAGAACAAGGTCTTAATTGAAAGATAAACTGAACTGTGTAACAGCAAAGAATATAAGGAGTACGGTAAGCTACAAATTGAGAACTGAAACTTCTTCGGGTCTTTGTGCTCAGCTGAAACTCAAAAAGGTTTCAGTGAAAGCTTCTCCTGAGCATGAAGTGCTAAAAAGAAATGAAAGTGAAGTGAAATGCAGCAAAAGTGCTTTAGAGCTTTAGCTCATAATAAATTCAAAAAGGTCAACAGTAATGAAAGCATATTTATTGTAAGTTACCATTCAACCAAATAATGGTTTAAATTTTTACATAAGAGGGCGGATTTCACACAGCTTGTATCTTGTACTCTTTACTTGTAGTTTTTCCATAACGAATACAAAACACTGACACTTTTATTAAACTCACAATTTTCAACTATGTAAGTTTCAGGTAAATTGAGAATTAAGAACACAGTTACTTGAACTTTTTACAGCAAACTCAATGTCCCCGGGGGATAAAGGAACTTTAACACTAACAGCCTGTTTCTTTGTGAACTGGTGGGTATCTCTGGGTTTGGCTTTTTTGCTTTCTTTTGCTTTACACGTCTAAAGAATATGTTAAACAATCTTTTAAAAGCTTACTTATTTAGTGCTTTAATCTCTCTAACAAACAGAAAAAGCAGTTATCTCCAATCCAGTACAAAGGTTGATCCACAAAGCCATTTTCAGTATACTCATAATCCAGTGGTCAAAATATAAAGACATAATGGCAATGGATGAATCTGAAAAATTACTGCAGCATTAGAACAGCCAAGTAAGTACTTCGAAAACTTGTACCCCATCTTTAGCACTTTAAAGTTCCACAATTAAATATATTTCTAATACTTAAGATGTAAGGCTGAACTCTAATTTACTTCTGATTAGATTTCCAAGTGGCTGTTGAACCAACTTAGATTGCAGAGGAACATTCAAGCAAATGGAAAGCATGGGTAAAAAAAGTTGGCAGACTCTACATATTTTAATGAACACGGGGTCTTTAGAGTGAAATTACTGATTTCTTCACAGAAAGCATATTACTACCTGCAAAAATGTTTTAAAAAAGTTTTCCTGTATCTAAAGATGAAATGCTAGTATGCCATTAAAAACAGATTTTTTTTTTCTCCCCTTTTAAAAACAACCAATGTGAAGATCTTGGCTGTACTTCATTGAAATACACTGCAAGAGCAACGTTCATGCTTTCAGGTACTGGACAGACTGGTACATGACAAAGCCAGCGTTTTACCATGAGGTGAGACTAGTTATAAAGTACCAGCAAAAACAGCATCAGGAATTCCTGGTAAGAAAACACCTAATTTTCTATATTGCACATAAATGGAATTGACTTCATCCAAATCACTGTATTACGAATGTTGATGACTTGACCTTTTTAAGAGGAGGTCTCGAATCTTCTTCGACTTTCAGGTATACAAGTTCTTTTATGTAAGAGGTGAAAAAGAAGTGTTGTGGGAGATAAAGCAAATGCACAGCTGTGTTTTAGACTTTATTCTTGAAAGATGACTCATCAAACACAGTAAAGGTAATTTAACTCAACTGAACCCAAGAAACAGATGTTTCACCACATTTTCAGTTTATTACTGTCCTGAAATTTACTATTTCACTACTATGAAAGGCAAAATCTGTAAAGTCTTTTATGCAAGCTTTCTGTACTAAGTGTAGAAAAAAAAATATAAATGAAGGTGTCTATCAAAGATCATCTGAAACTTCCAATGTGCTCTGTAACAGGAAATACATTAAAAAATCCCCACAGTGGCAGGAATACCTCCCCCCAGCAACAGCTGGTTAAGTTCTCCAAGGTCTCTATTTGAGCAGACTGTAAAAACCTTTCATTATACTCATTACAGCTGCTATAAACACGCAGCAAAATTAACAGAGCTGCATAAACGCTAGCGCTGTGTCAAAAACACAGTAACTCCTGAAATTCTGAGGCTACCGCCACCTCTTGCCTGACACACAAACGATTTATTTTTACTGTAACCATTAAGCATCGCTCCATTTTACGCCGCTCATCAAAGCTCCCGGCAAAGGTTGATGCCGTGGACCCCCGGCGCAGAAGCGGCACTCCCATGCTCTTCCGGGGCAGTAACCGCCCATGGCCCCGCTCTTATAAAACCCGGGCTCGTCATGGCCTCCCAGCGCAGAGCCTTGCCTGTTCCCTTCACGGTTTGGGGGCCCCCGCGGCCCCCAAGGCCCGACCAGCCATCCCCCTCC
>NW_010196829.1:0-19044 GCF_000695765.1 Mesitornis unicolor
GGCAAAGTCATAAGGAACCGAAAACAAGATTTTTGTAACAACTCTTACACTGAATAACCTCAAGTATAGAAAGCATTATTACCAAACATTATAACATTAATAATTTCTATCCAGGCTTGAAAAAGAACTGTAAGACTTGAAAATGAAAAATGAATTGATTGTGTCTTGTGCCATCTGATAAAACTGTATCCTTGACAGCTGAGCTGTAACCTCAAACAAATATCAATCAAGACAGCAAATCAATAAAATGAACAAAGGTGATTATTCAGGGTTATAATTCCTCTAAAACATGTATTCATGAAATACTATACCAGGAAAATCTAATGGTAATTCCACTTTGGCTGAAAACTGGCTGACTTCATTATTCTCACAGATACTTGCTATGAGCTTATTAATATTGAAGCCAATAACTTTAATGACTTCTCCTGTTGACAGGCAGCATTCATTTCCAAACATTTCATAGATGGAGCCTGAAAAGAAATACAAAAGGAAAGAAAAGTGTTATTCAGCTTTTTCTCACTTTGTCAACTGTCTTTAACTCTTTGAATGAAAGCAAAAATACTTAAAATATGTGAAGTAATACTGAGATAGATAACTAACCTAATTTTCATTTTCTTCTTCACTGTCATGAAAAAATCTATCTTGTGACTTCAGTGATCTCTAGATCAGCTGTAGGAGCTTTTATATTCTTGCAAGTAAGGAGAATAAGGTCTGAAGAACCTCAGTTTCTAAGTTATTAGACCAAAATGGAATGAGGCAGAGCATTGGGACTGCCTGGGTCACCAGAAGCTGCCTCCTAGAATCAGCAGGCAGTGGAACTTGGGCAGGAAAGGTCCCTCTGCACAGCACAGGGCATAGCATATCCCATAGGAAACAACAGACTACAACAGAAGACAAAAAAACATGGACCTTAGAAGGTGCACAGGGAGAGGCCAGGAGACATCAAAGTGCAGCCAGCATTTGAGCTTTCTGTAGTAACAGAAAACCTGAAGTACAAGAAATAGGAAAACTGGCAAGTTAACAGTGGTAATTCCTGCCCATGCTGAAATGAGCCTACTGATTCTGACCTGACAGGAAAAGAATTCTGTGTCTGTGATGATGTTTGATAGTAGGAAGAAGGCAATCCAAACAAGTATTTCAGAGCTTCCTCAGCAAAACTAGGAACTGCAGCTTGCCCTGCCAAAAACACCCTCCCTTCTCCACTCTAGCTGTGGTCAAGCTCTGCGATTTCAGAAGTGGGGACAGGGATAGAAAGACTAAAGCAAAACTAAAAACACAAAAGCCAAGTTAAGCAGAAGAAGAAAAATTATTCCTGGTCCCTGCAGAAGATTAGCAGAAGTTTTGAGGCATGGGATTAATTCATGATATATAAAGGTAGTGCAGCAAAGGCATGGTGATTAAGTCTTCCTTCACTTCCGTTTGTAGGCAAAATTGCATTGAATACAGAACATCAGAAATGCTAAGTTTAATGCTCGCTTCTGTTCTTCTGATGCTGTACAGTCACTTCCAAGAACTTGCCAAGCTCTATCCTGAAGTGGTATGGAAGTACCCTATCTGGAATGCCACCTCAGAATTTCATTTCCCTGATGGTGAGAAACCTTATTCTCATTTCCACTCCTTATGGAAGGATGCCTTACTGGTGAGTGTGGTCATTTGCTAAGCTACTAACTTCGTTCTGCTACTTAAAACACTTTCCTTCTCATCTCTGTTTCTTCCTTCACCTAAACGTTTGCAACGTTAATTTTGCCCTTCTCTGCTCACTTTTTGGACAAAAAATCTAGAAGAAACAAATTATCATTATTTCCTCTGAGAAGACAGATTTTCTTCCCATAATCCTTCTAATAGCCCTTTCTCACCACTTGTTCAGTTTAAAGTATTTTTTTTTTCCTTTTAGCATAGGAAACCAGAATGGCCTCAGGCAATGAGAGATATTAAAAACTTGACCTCTGGCTATGTAGTAGCAATCAATAATTGAGATGACCTGTACCGAAATAGTGTCGTTGCCTACAGAACTCACTTCCCACAGAAAGTAACATTCTCTACTCCACAGCTATCCTTGCAGCTGGGAGTAGGGAAAAGAGTTTTTTAAATTTTTTTTTTTTCTGGGTATCATATCAGAAGTGCAACTGTTACCCAAGTGATTTTCTTAATGCTTACTCAAGATAAATTTCAGTCATGACCATAGCCTGGGCTAATAAGCATCTTTTAGTGAGTCTGGGATATATTTATCAACTCTGCTGAAGAACTTGTAGGTGACAAGGACTTGGTTGCCACCTCATCCTCTTTGGAAATCACTGGGAGCCCAATCTGAGAAAAAGTTGTCCTGGTTTTAGTCTGAACACAAAGCCCCAGTAGAGCACCAGAGAATATCGGGCTTGTATCAGGACAGGAGGATGAATGAGAGTAACAGTAAGTAACTGTTTAAGTTTACCCTGTTGTGAGTACATGTCCAGGCAAACCTGTCTGTTGTTTGTGCAAGTCTCTCATGATTGAGATGGACACCAGGAAATCCCCAGCTGCTTCCCTGAGGAGTAAATGTACTGATGTACATTTTTAACCCTATGTAGAAGGAACCTAGATTTAAAAAAATAATTTAAAAAATGTGAGGCAGGTTATTTTGGCAGGCTGGATGTAGCAACATTGCTTGGTTGCTCTTGCTGAGAATCCTACGTAGGCTCAAGGGGACAGCTGCACTTAGGCTCTACGCTCCCCCAGCAGGCTACTGATTCTATTGAATATCTGGAAAATGATTAGGACATATATTCTGAATTATAGTGTCACATAAATATCAACCATAATAATAAGAAAGAACATGCTGTTTATGCATCCTTTCAACTAATCTGGTACTACGGAGAAGACCAAGAGAACTGCTGCCCTTTAACTGAAAAAGAACAATCTCGTTTTCCTTTTGTAAAGATAGTGCATTGTTGTTTGCTCTCCCTTTGGTCCCTGAGCAATACAACATTGACTAACTCAGATGTCTCTACTGGTTATTGCTACAGCTCCCATCAGTAGGCTGGCTGCTGCTCTAATAAACATATGAGGAATTATAGCTCTCATTGCTTTAGCTGAGCTCCATAGGATATTTTATGACAGTCAGAAAAGTGCCTGTGCAATACTTATTTCATATTAGAGTGAGAGGGAGAGAAAGATTGAGCAGTCATGAAGAGGTTGATATTCCTTTTGTGCTGAACCACCTCACTCCTCACATCAGATGCAGTAGAGATCACAAGCAACCATGATATTATTAGATACAGAGAATCCCTGAGGACCCAGCGTGATGAGCTCTGCATCATAGAAACATGGAAAGATGAGCAATGAATTCCAATATTCTCACCCTTGAACCAATATTTGTGAAAATGTACTCAAAATGGTAGGTCATGGCTTCTAGAGGCTTTTATTCTTCAGTGTAGATTTAGATCCAGCTTCTCCAGACTACCTCACTTTAAAATAGATCCCCTAGAAACCATTTAATATATCAAAGTAACCACACTGACTAATTATGGGCTACAGGCACATTTGCTTTCATCTCTGCTAGCCAGCCCTTGCAAGTGCTCCCCTCCATGCAGTTGGGACCCACTGTGCACACATACATGGGCAGTGCTGCTCCATGTGAGCTCAGGGACTGAGCCACACAGGTTTGGTTGCCTTGCTGGCTGTGTCCCATTTCAAAATAACATGGTAGGTGGAGTACAGAAAACCAAGCAACATCCCCGAAAGGAAGAATGGAGCAGTTAAGAGGCTGAAACTCTCAAATAAAATTATTTGATTGAAGATCTAACTACTACTTCAGTCTATATCCACGGCAGAGTGGTGCCACCACAAAATAAAGAGGGGAATCAGAGGAGGGCCCTATTTCTGATCATGGCTAGTTCTGAAGGACTTACTACTTTTATCAGGTTTGCTTTTCCTCGGGCACAGTAGCTTAACTCCAAATTGTATTACAGAGAGTTTTAGAAGTCCTGCCCTCCATCACAAAATAAACTGTATAAATGATGCTTGCAACAAAGTGAAAATACTGATCAGTTAGTTACAGGTCCAAGGCTGAAGATCCGATCTGGCAACATCCGTGAGAAGAGACTAGCTCTGCCAAACACTCAAAAATAGATGATTAGACAACACAAAAATAAGCCTTTGACAAAACAATCAAAATTTACAAAACAAGAAATGCAGATAACAGTCTGCACAGGGTAAATAGTGTCCTGGAACTGTAGAAATGGCAGAGAATCTAAAATACTACAAGAAAAGGGTAAAATACACAAGAAAAGAAAATCCACATTCATAAAAGAGAGAAAGTACCTGAGGCAGACAAGCATACCGAGTTCAAGATGGAGTCTACAAAAAGCATTACATGGAGCTGCAGGCTCTGTTTGAAACATCAAGGACCAAGATAATGCATTCAGAAAAAAGATGGATTATAAATGCCAGACTGCAAGCCACAAAAGAGTGTGCACAGAATAGACACACAGGACTAGCACAGCACCTTAACACTTGTGGTCTTTCATCAGAACCAAACATAACATTACAGTGGAATACAAATGGATAGTTCATCTAAAAGCACCAGTCCTAGGAAGAAGTGAGATGAAAATTAAAACAAAAAAAGCAATGGCTTTAATTAATTTATTTTTTTTTAAATCAAGGGAACTGGTTGTCCTACCATAAAAGAAATATACTATTACATGACTACATAATTCTCTGGCAAAGATAATTCCTGGTTCTAATACCAGGGAAAGTGAACCCCTTCTTGAATTAAAAATAGAGGAAGAAAGAAAATACATATTTTTTGACATTGTCAAGGAGTGTATTGGTATTGAGCAGCTAAGAAGGATGATTTAAGTCTCCTAAAAGTGAGAAAAGCTCTTATCAGCGTAGAAGTGGAGAGTGCCCAAGCGTCCTTAGACTCGTGGCCATAGGATGATACCTTTCATCCTGGGAGAGAAATGGGATAAATTGCTCATATAACCACTGAGTAACAGAGACATGCCACCACATTTTCCATCCAATTAAGGAAGTCAGAGACCAACTTTCAACAGCTTAGCAGTAGTAAAGCTTATATGTATACATATGAGTGAATAGGGCAACAGAGAGATGTGTATATATGTATGTAGATAGATATTTACCTAAATGATAATTTTCATGGGCAACTTGTAGGACTTTAATTACCTCCTCCTTTATCAGATTAATTTGAAAGAGATCAAGAGGTTGCAAGATTATGAGGGTGAGAGGGTGTGAGGAGGATGGCTAACAAACTGAGACTGTGATTGCAGAAGCCTCATTTTTAAATGATACCAGGATAAAAAAAATCATTAAAAATGAAACTCTGCCAGCCATACAAGAACAGATTCATTTTTGGGGGTGCAATTGCACATACAGTATTGATTGTAATTACATATTTGTCTGCAACTAGATTGCCTTAGCCCTGATTTTAGCCCTTACTTGGCGGTTTGCCTGGAATAGTACAATGAAGATTATATTCAGACAAGAAAAATGTTACCTGTGTGATTTGTCATCTGGGCATTTGCAGCAAATATTTGTGTTGATAAAGGGGAGGGAGGAAAACTGCATGGTTTTCAAAAGGGACAATAAAAATTCTTTTTCCTTTAAAAACCACAATAATTAGTCTTAAAACATTGTGAAAATACCCACTGTGTTACTAAGTGACCCTGAAAGATTTTACTTCAGCTGTGCAATGTGGACTTACACACACAATGTATTGAAAATTAAAATTAAAAATAAAATGGACCTTTTACTACATTTATTTGTTGTTGCACAACAGTAACTGCATTTTTCTCACTCAAGCCACAAAGAAAGTGTAAGATGTTAAAAATATAAAGCAAGTAACCTTAAGGACTGAAATTTTTTTATTCGAGAAAGATGTGTGCAACACAATGCAAAAAAACATAAACATTTTAGCAGAACCTAGAACCAAGTAGCTTATTTACAGTGATCAGACAATGCCCCTGAAGGCTGTAATTAAAGAGCTTGTTGCCTTTGAAACCACCTTTTCTGGATTGTTACTTTGTTCAATAAAAACCATATTTATATCCTTTCATAAGCTCATCTCTAGTTTGACAATCCCTATTAGCAACTACTGTGATCACATCAAAGCAACCATAACAATTGGTTCAATATCTTTTGCTTCCATCTTTCTTAAAATTCTAAGCAGTCACACTACCATCCTCCCTAACATGAGACCTTTATTTGATTTATTTCTCATTATAACAAGAAAAGGCTTTTTGTATTAAAAACAACAACATAAAATATAAATATTGTGAATGTCTGAGATGGAGAATGTAATTCTTCATGTTAGGCCATATGACAGTACCACTGAGAGAAATAGTTTATGATTCAAGCTAGAACAGCAAATATCTCAGTAGTATGCCCCTTTTTCTTCTTAGCAGCTTAGATCCCCATTTGGTGACTGCTGTCATAGTGAAGTCTCCACCGACACTGATAGGAAGTAAGGCTCAACATCAGGTCCATGACTAAACAGCAATAATAGATCACTCCTATGTTATTCCCTTTTGTCACATGCTGCTGGGCCATTTAGTGAGGAGGGCTAGGGACAGCAATGCAAACAGGACAAAAGGCTTGACTAAGGTGGCACAGACAGGGCTGGAGCTCAAGCCCAGGCTGGCTGACTCCCAGTCTAACCATCTGTTTGCTACAGGGTTCTACTAAGCACTTCCAAATATCCCCCCTCTTTTTTTTTTTTTCAACAAAGACCAAGCTTTTCTCCTAACAAAAAAACCATCTGACTTCGCAGGCCAAACACTAGGCATTGACTCTCTAGCCCCATGAGTTTGAATCCTCGAAGGAAAAAAATTTCCCTTTCATCTCTCAGTAGTACCCACTGAATTCACTGCAGCTGGCAGGCTGAGCAGTCTTTGAAAGTAGACCCAAAGAACTGGGAACCTGGCTGCTTTACAGGGAGATGAAAGATCTCCTGACATGTCCTGAAAGAGTAGAACTTTGTCCCAACATCCTTTTTCCAGTGCTCCTTTCTCCACTATTATGTTGTCATCGGTTGCCCATATGGGTGCTGTCTTCCCAGATCAGAGGTGACTCTGTTTCAGGGCCTGGTGAAACGGTTCTGCTGTCACGTAAAGGCATGACCCCCTGGTGTGGCCATTCAGCCAGAATTACAATAGCCTGCTTTCCCCTACCACATAGCTCAGCTGAAATCACAGTTTTATTAAGGCTGCTGCAGGCTCCCAAAGTAATATGAAGGGCATAATGTACCTATAATTAGTGTAAATAAAAAAGATATCATTCTTTATGTGCATTATTTGAGGGTTAGCCAATTGCTCAGAGTTTATGCTCTTTGGCAAGATAAGAAATTTATTTTAAAGTTGCGGGGAGGAGAGTTTTGCTTAATAACTTTAATCATGTTATAACCTGATTAAGCAGGAGGGAAAAGCAACCAATTTCTGTCAGTGAGAAGTTAGGTGTCTTTTTTTTCAGTTACATACATCCTGACCACCAAAGATGCTAATCAACATGCTGGATTTTCCCCACTGAACTCAAACAAACCAAAATCTTGTGCCAAAGATACAGAGAAGCTAAAAATCATGTGAACAATGGCACACAAAGAAGGAAGCATGCCTCAGCATCTCCCTCCAACCCCAGACTGTGAAAGTGGCTGCAAATAGCATAAAGCACCTGTATGGCTTTTATCCACCCCTTCCTTCCTACCCCAGAATGTGCACCCATGGAGAGTGGGGGAGCCCAGCTTGCCTGTGCTGCACAGTGCTCCAGAGGCCCAGGGCAAAGAGGGCATCTTGTCTTGATCATACCTAATTAGGCTGCAGAGGGTCTGATTTTTGCCAGCACAAAACCATCAAAAAACAAAAGCTGTAAGATTTATCTTTTGCCATACAAAGTCAAACTTTAAATGTCAAGTGCTTTAAGCCATTTCAATCATAATGGAATTTAAAAAAAATTACTTCTGCAGTTTCTGATTTATTCCTTTCCTGATAGGTTTATGGCCTTTTTTTTTTTTAATACTTTCTTCTGATTCTCATCTATCCGGAGGGCTCATGTTCTGCATGCGGCAGCAGAGCTTTGTGCGTGCAACACCCAGAAATGGAAAGAGCAAGTGAAACCACAGCTCCAAATGCAACACCTGTGACCTTTTGTTTGGGTTTAGCCACACGAGCCAGAATTACTGCAGCAATGTAGAGAATGCCAAAAGCTGCTTTTGAACAGCATTAGTTACTGGTTTAGCTGTTCATGATTTTATTTAGTTTTATTCATTTTTTTGGCAGCATTAATTACTTTTACTTAAGGCATGCTCATTGAAGTGTCTATTTAACAGCAAATCTGTGCTTTGTTGGACTGGGTTTAAGAAGGCTGCTTAAATACAGTCTCGAGATCAGTCCAGAGTGTTGAGCACTTCACAGGTAAAGCCTAGAACTGGAAACATGTTTAAACATCTTCCCCTACCAAGATCACAGCATGCTGGCCCTTGTGCCATTACAGAGCTAAGCACAAACAGTAGACCTGGACTAATGCCATGTTTCCTTATGCATACAACACCAGGTACTGGAAGAAAAAAATACCCCACTGAAGCCCTGTAAACTCAAAAATAGTGCATTGTCATGGGCTTGTGTGTCATGAGTTTCTCCCAGGATCTTCCCTTCCCTCTCATTTGCTATGATTGTGCCCCTAGCTTGCCGGAACCTGAGTTTGTGAAAATTGTCTTGATCTTTTTATAGCATGGCAAGTCCATGTGTAGTGAAACAGGGCTTGTCCTGCTGCAGATCTCCTCCTCACACCTCTGCAGGCCCAAGTGTAACAACAACCGGGAAGCCCTCTCCTCTGCTGGTAACCAGCACATCAAGGGCAGTTTCAGCAAGCCAAGGCAGGAGGTTGACCCCTGCACTGAGTCAAGCCAGACAACATGGGTATTCTGCCCACCTCCTACAGCATCCACAGAGAGGCTTGGAGATGAATGTCACGGAAAGAAAATCCCCACAAGGAAATCCTCAAAACAGCTTAGCCCTCAGCCCCAGCTACCCAGGGTCAGATTTTTCTCACTATATCTGGATGAGTCATCCCATTGAGGGCAACAGCATGAATAAAATGAGCAATGTCTGACCCATAAAAGTCAGGTTTTGTTCTCATATTGCATTCACTGAAGGGCACTTTCCTTCTTGTTCAGAATAAAACATGTTTTTGAAGCAGTCTGAAAAAGTGCAGGAGAGTTTCAGTGGTACATATTAATAGAGATAATTTACTAACACATTCTGACTACTGACCACAAAAGAGAGCTCAAACTATCTGTTACTCCAGCTGTACCCGGGACTCTTTCTTCTAACTGTTCAGTCAAGAGAAAGGGAAACAACTATAATCAAGGGGAAAAAAACCCTTCCATTTTTACAGACAGATTTGGCTTCTCTCTCTGTAAAAAAATGAGACAAATTAGCTAGTGCAAACACTATACCACAAATTACTACCATTTCTTGTGCACTTCTCCCTCTGGCATTCACTCAAATGAGACTCCACCCAGTAAATGTGCGGGTCATCTTTATTGATCTTCCACCTCTAAGAAATAAAACCCTAATTATCTTCATTAAAGCTGTTCAAAGCTGTCCATGTTTTAGCCCTTGTTTATACTGTCTTGTTACTTTTTATAAGAAAAAGTGTCTGTATTAATGCTGAAGAGGCAGCTTGCTTGTTTTATTCATACATATTATAGACCACATAACCTAGCTTTCATCGACTCATTGGCTTTTCACACTGATAAGTTCCCTCTTGGCTGGCTTAACAACAGTAAAAAATCATTCCATCCTACACAGTCATTTTCTAACTATTAGTGTTGAGAATGATTTCTTGTATAAACTAGGACTTAGGGCAGCTGAGACTTGGTATACAAGGTTTCCTCCTCTATTTGCTTTGCCTAGCTACAGGTACGAGGTTAACACGACTTTTCAGTGGTTCCAGCTCTGCGGCCAGCCGAACCCATTGCTCCCCTGAAAGGCTCACAGAAGAGCAGACTGGAAAGATGTTGTTTCCCAGCATCAGAAGCAGAAAGGGTGAAATTAAAACTGCAGAGACGGTGAGCAGGCCTAGATATGCAGCCAGCAGAGGAGAGCCAAGAGGAGCCATGTTCATGTTCTTGATGGGTCACCGAAGACAGTTTTGCAATGGAGCTATTCACATTTACCTAAGAAGGAGCAAATCGCAAAGGGTTTTTTTGGCATCACCCCTCTCACAGTTGTCAGAGAGCACCAAGCAGCTCCCCAGAGAGGGCATCCCCACTTAGCAATACTGGATGTCTTTAACTCCCTTAAGTCTGGAAGAGGGTTAACCAGGGATGTATACATGACCCCACCATTGTCTCTTCCCACCACTTTCTCCCTGTGTGGAGAGAACTGATGAGGAGCTCTAGGTGTCTCTGCACTCCCGGGCTGCAAAGGTGGAGACTGCAGACTTACAAATCCCTTCTCCCCAGAGAAAGAGCACACAACATTCTCAGTGAGTTTCACTGGTCCATCATAAATAGGATATGTCCTGGTGCTGTCATTCACACAATATATGTGCTGCTTTTGAACAGCTGAACTGCAGAGAAGAGCTACCAACACCCCCTGTACTCTGGCAAGTCCCAATCACTTATGTGTGCATTTAGCTTTAGGGGAATAAAAAAAGGCAATGTGGGATTTCTATTTAGGTGGAGCAAAAATGGAAAGGCTGAAGATAGGAAACATGGCTAGTGGCAAGAAACTCAAACAGAATAGGTGCTTTGAGCAGTTCTACATTTTTCACAATTAAAGTTTGACACTTTTTACTGTCCTGCCACTGGTTAAATTAAGCCTGCAGAATATTAAATTCAATTACACATAAAATAATTATATCAGTATTAAAACAGACATAATTTTTGCAACATAAAGATGAAAGCCCATACTTGCATGCTATCTGTAAAAATCAGCAGTCATACAGTATTTAGCTCACTAAGCATCAATATTTACTGAGATGTTCAAAGAAAGATATTCAGTCAATCAAATAATTTTCCAATGGAGTTTCAGTAGTTTAATTTTTTAATAACACATTTTAATGAGCTATTAAATTGTCATGTACTTCAGTCTGCACTGTCGTTCCTTTCTAATCAGTGCTGATTACCAAGATATTTGTATCTGGCAAACTTGCTCTCATTTTATCATCAGCCTTCCTATTCCCTTCAGTCATTCAACAATTCAGTTACTGTGGCAATGAGATTACGACTGCAAAGTTCAAAACAACTGTCCTGAGAGGCATCCCTGGGATTTGCAGAACCACCCTCTCCTTCCACCCTTGTTTTCCAACCAGGGTTGACAATAATTCCTCTAGTTCTGTATGGTCCTTTGAGTGTGATGAATGAAAAGCACTTTAGAGGAGTTTGGAGGTATTACTAAAACCTCATGTTCCTGACTCTGCATGGTGTTAACTGTCACAGTCAGCAACTGCAGGTTGAGGCTCTGACTGCACAGCCACACACCACTGGAAGGAAAGGAGACTGTGAAAATGGGAGTATGAACAAGGTTTTCAAACCTTGGTTATCCTGCCTGAGCAAACTGGGTAAGGGTTCAATCAACCCCAAAGTCCAGGTGTAGCATAGAAAAACACTGATGTCATCAAAGGGAAACTCGTCCCTCTGCTTCAAGCCAGGAACAGAGAGATGAACAGCAACAGATGTTCCTCAGAAAGGTGTCTAAGTTGTAGCATTCACTACCAACAGCAAAAGTTCAATTGCCCATAGCCTCTCTAGCTGAAAGTATTCTGAATGGAAACAAGGGTCTATATAGGCCTGTCCATTTGCAGTTTGGGAAGCTTCGGTTAAATAAATTACAATTCCATTAACAGCAGCACAAACACTTTTTTTTTTTAGGCCAGTAGAGAGAACAATGGTGAAATGGGTGCTCACAGCATTTGTTTTCAGCTTACTCTCCACCAGGAACTGCAGAAGGAAGTCTTGGGTCTGAAAAGAGAGACCTAGATTATGTTTGGTGTAACATGGATATGAAGGCAGAATGAGATCTTTCAGAGCTCTTATATTGCCCAAATGAAAGCAAATTCCTACTCCTTCCATGGAGCTTGACTTTGCAGCTTCTAAGAATACCTCAGCATGTGGAAAAAGATACATCCACCCTTACAAAGACTTACAATATTATGCTTTCCTTATGCTTCCAGAGGTATTGAAATAAGGCTACTTTGCAAGTCCTGTATTTGGAAAATCTTTCAGACCTAAGTGCAATGTGTGCAAAATGTTGCATCCAGATAGAGTAAATGTAAAGTTTCATCCCTGCAGCACACAATCCACCACAGAGGACCAATGAATGAACAATACTCCATTGTCTTCCTACCACATTAATTGCTACAGCCTTCTTTGTGATGGCTGTTGCAACTTTGATGTGACAGCTCTAATGGATTTAGTGGGTTGTTATTTACTCCAGTAGCCATTCTGTGTACCTGCTTAAACTGATATTAAGAAATCTTGCACTTTTTTTCTGGTCTTGTGGAGAGGAGAGTATACATAGCACGTACAGTTCATTGTGATGAGTATGGTTAAATATTCCCATGAAATTCAACTCCATGAAACAGCTAATCCAAGTAGGACTCAGCTGACCAGGCTGACTTTGTAGCTAGTTGGGAGCTACTACAATCAATGCATGACTGCTCTGATTTGGTCCCTGCAACCATAGCAATAAAACCATGTTCTCTGTCAATAGACCTGCCGTTGCGCACAATGTGATTGCTGGTGTGCTGCATGTGGAAAGAGAAATCGAAAGGGTTGTTGGTGGGGCGGGGGATCTGCCTGAGGAAGGACATAAGAATGGTTGTCCTAATGGAAATTCAAAGTGCACAAAATCGTCCACTTTCCTGTTTAGCAATATAACAGGAGTTATTTCAGATTCTCTCTGAAGCACTGCTCTCGCTTCAGAAAATGCAACATAAATCATAATGCAATCACAGAACACTGTGTTCACCCCTGCTGCCAGGTACAGAGGGAAGCAAAATGTTCTGACACAGACGGAGAAATCAGGGAGGGAGGCAGAGAGAGGAAGGGAGAGTCTGGCTCGAGAAGAACTTTTGTATCCCTAGGTCCTGAAAACCTCTCAGGGACAGTGTTTCAAGCATCTCTAGCTTCCTCTGAAGCAAGGAAGAAGAAGAAGAGAGAGGAAACAACATGAGCCTGCTAGTGGGCATCTGTGCTTCTAGGTACCTGCAAGTAGTCTGGGAATATGCCAACTGTGAGGGCAAGGAGCCAAGAAGCACATCTGTATCAGCATTGCTCATCGTATAACCAAGAGACATCTTCATGTATGTTAGTGCTGCATCTGCTCTGCTGGTGGAAACACGTATGAATGCAGCTGAGAGGAAGCCACTGGGAGCAAAGGACAGGAAGAGGTGGTGCTGCTGAAGACTGAAGAAGCACCAGAGCAGCACAAAGGCTCTCGCTTTAAGTGCAAACATTCCCAGTCTCTATAGCACATATTGTCCCCTCCCAAGGCTGTGTAGGCTCTTTTGCTATGGACAGTCATCAGCTAACATCTTTTTTCTCTCATATGGAGGACATTGCTGCAGAATGGTCTGTGGGCTAAGTCTCCACTGTTTTTTTCTTCTTGTGTGGTAGGGTTTACACAGTAAATGGAAACACAAGTGGAAATACTCTGTCTCCAAAGATGTACTGGTACGAGTTTTACCATCCACTAGCATCAGGATGCAGACTGTGGGAACTCAGAAACCTGCTGACAGCTGGGATACTATAATTTTATCATAGTAACTTATATATACATATATATCTCACAGTATTTTGTGTACACATATACATACATATATGTATATGCATGTAAATGTACATACATGAAAATATGCATAAAATTTGTATTTAAATTTCCTCTGCTTCCTAGGTATGTGGTAATAGACAGATATTATGGCTATTGCAATTTAAGGAGGTGATCTTCCCATTTTTAGTTTAAATTCCACCCTTCATCACTTAGGTAGTAGCCTCCTCATCAAGAATTTTATTCAGTTTAAGTTCTTGGGCCATTTTAAAATGTAAAACCTGAACAGACCACATGTCAAAGGTCAGAAAAAGCATATTTTCAAAGCTTCTGGCAATTTCGGCCAAGTTTGTTTCTTTTTGTGTATCAGCACCATTCATGTGTCCTAGGCAGTTTCCGTAGCAGCTAGAACAGGCAATCAGGAGAACATGGATAATATGCCACCATCACAGTGTAAGTATGCCCTTTCTAATTTTTTTTCCATCCTAAAAGGCTGTTCTTGGGGAGGGAAAAATCACCCACTCCAGCCACAGAGCCGAGATCACAGCTCAGAATTTCCATGACCCCAGCATGGAAAGGCCTTCTTTTTCCTCCTACTATGGATTTTTAGATTAATGTAAAAATAGATATTGTGGATCCTTAAGCATGTATTCAACTGAAACTTAAACATGCTTCAGCTCATTTCATAAAGCCCTTCCTGTTTTATCTAGTGTGACCCTAAGTTTTCCCTTGCAGTGGTAGAGAGGTAACTTTCTTTTCCTAGAATAATACATGGTCCTGACATGGTGTTTTCACTGGCATTAAAATCCATACCCTGACCAAGCACACACCCTTCAGTGCAAGTGTCTATATCCCTGCACTGTGTTTTGTGCACAAGCAGAGCCCAGCAATAAAAATACCTGCTGCAGGAAAACCCTGCAAAATATTGCCCCTGCAATGCTCCTGTCTAGCTCATACTCATCCCTGCATATTGTTCCACACCTAAAATACCCACAAATGCAGGGCAGAACTTCATGAAAACCTTATGGTCCCTTATGTTCACTTTCCAGATGCTCTAGTTCTTAATTTCTGACACAGAGAGTACCTCTCCGTGCCAACCCCAGAAAAGCATAGCTATGTTTAATCAATTAACCTCTCCAAGGTGATTTGCAATTGCCAAATTGATGTCTCCTTGTGAGTGCAAAGCAAATTCATGACTCATTCCAGTACTCTTTCCAGGATACGATGAAGAGTAACTACAGCTCCTTCCTCACTGCCTGTGAGAAGACCAGACTCACAACATATCAAAGACATTTTCAAAGCCATTGATCATTACAATGGTTCTTCAAAGGGAAAAATTGCAGCTGGTGGGAAACTGCTGGGAGACAACTCTGTCAGCATCCTCCCTCTGCCTCCCCTATACCCCAGTCCCAAGGAAAAGCTGATGTCAAAGATGGACTTGCAAAGCCAGAAAGCATCCAATGCTCACCTTGGAAATAGATGCCTGACTGGATTTGGAGGACCCTAGGGAGGGCTCTGGGATCCAGAGAGTGAATGAACTTCTCCAGGGTAGATGCCATGGTCCACAGCAAGGCAGCATGTGGGTTTGGCACATAAAGATCAGTGAAAAGCTTTCGAGGCAGCAACACTTTGAAGACTGGTGCATGCTGCGCCCAGGAGAGCTGTGGGGCTCTGTGGTGGAGGGGAGGAGCGGCACGGGGAAGTACCTTTGCTTTCTCCTTTCCATGGCAGGTTCCTCCCACGGCTGCAGCTGTAGTGGAGTGAGGCAGTGGGGACAAAACATCATGTTTGGGTGACTTTTGGTTGCCTTTTTTTTTTTTTTGGAACACAGCAAAATAGATTGGTGTTTGTTCTCTTCAAAACCACAAGAAGCCTTTGATGAAAAGAAATGAAACCATTTTGTTCTGATGCTTTTTGTTTCCTTAAATACTGTAGCTGGATTTAAGACATACAAATAGAATACAAATGACTTCATCATGTAAATAGACATTGAAACACAATGTTGTTGGCCAAGATTTTTTAATGTCACCAGTGACTTGTGGGGCTTTGAATTTGAGATGCTGGAACTGAGAATAAATTTTAAGAGGCTACTGCCCAGTACCATGCCTAGCATGTGATAATCAGACTGCATTGAGGGCAAATGCATTGCATTGGTCCAAACTCTGCTATTCTGAGCCTGATCAAGTGGTGTTATTGCAGCAGCACTCCTCTGAAGAGCAAGACCATGTAGCAAATAAGCTGCAGTCTCAGGTCACCAGAAAACTGAAGCAACTGTGATTTCATGTTCCCTTTGTTCTTCTGTCTCCCTGAGGTGTCAGCGAAAGCAGGAAGCATGACATTATAACAGGACAGGAAGCGAGATAAATAGCTGTTTATTTTCAAAAGCTTGGTAACTTCATTCTGTCTATAAGTAATAATGTACAGGAGACAATATTACTCACATATTAAAGCCTAAAATGCTTATAGTGGGTGCCCAGGCCTCTGAAGTGCCAGGCTAACTATGGGGTTTGAAGAGTTTGTTAACTTGGTCTTAACAAATACTGCTCCTGAGAGCATGAAATAGCTTTTTTAAGCAGGGAGCCTGCAGGTGCAGAGCTTGCTATTGCCAGTTGCTAACTCTGCAGGTGCTGCAGGAGAGATGAGTAACAGGACTTTGGGTCTAGGAGTGACAGGTAGTAGTAAAAGCCAAACTAGAGAACATGTACAGCTAACCACTTATCAAGTATTTTAACACAAAAGATCCCTAATTTTCTCCTCCTAACAACAATACACTTGAAATTAAGCAAATATAATTGATCTGGGAGAAAGCTGGGGAAATCACACACATTTGGTGGTAATCAAAAGACCCATATTGTAAAAAGCTGGCTCTTACAGAGTACAGAGCACTGAAATGTGTGAGTGGTTTCAACTATTTCAGTGGGACAGCGTTATGTTAAAAAATTATGCATGCAACTCTTGCAAATCAAAGCCAATTTTCATGATGTACTGGCTCCCAAGGTTGTCAGGTATTGTGTCAGTGCCAGCAGCTGGGCTTTACCTGGCCACATTGTTTTGGTCTGTGGATAAAGAACCCCTGAGGCCATTTTTACTGTTCCTGAATTCACTTCTATTTGGCTCTTCGCTTTGATAAGATTGCCAGGAACAATACCACGAAAAAAACCACTTAACATAAAAATTAATAACTGGTTTCAAAATCACTTGAATCCAACAAAGCAAATGTACAAACAGGCATGGATTTTGTACAAGAAAAATCAGAGCAAAACCTGTTTTATGTTGGTGAATCCAGCAGCCCAACAGCAGGGAAGATGAGGCTGCAGCTTCATGCTCCCAGGACCATCCAGCAGCATGTACTCCCAAAGGCACACACACACACGGGGTACACAGCACCCATACACAAAAATACACTGCCAGTCACACAGATCAACTGAGACAGAAACCCTCTGGCAGCTGGGCTTAGGCACAGTCCACCCTGTAACTTGCCTCTGATCCTGCTGGTACATGGACATGCGAGCAGACCTTGAGGTGTAAAGCCCCATGCCAGTGGCAGGTACAGCCCCTTCTAATACACATAAGCACAGAGACACAAACACACCCTTCCCTCTGGCTCCCAGGTTACCTGACCTGCTGACACTCACACGGTCCTGTGACCCATGGTCCCACTACAGCTACTGGCACTTAGACCCTCACACACATGCGTACACATGCACAGGAAAATAATCAGATATGGAGCTGAATGAGAAGCCAAGATGGGCTCCGCTGATGCGGAGCAGGAGGGCTTGGTTGGACAGGTGTACTGACCAGCAGTCTGCTTATGTGTGACCATCCCCTTTTGCCCCCTTAAGCCCTGTATTATCCTGTCCTTGTTCCTCCCAAAACCAACTTGATCCCATCCTTTCCCCACCTTTGCTCCCCTAAACATCCCATAGTAATTCTTGTACTTGGCTATTGCCCTACACCCCATAATGAGTCCCATACCTCTACGTATAGCCCTCCTTAGTCTGTAAGGTGCTCTGGAGACCCTCTCCCTCCATTCCTGTGGTGGCTGTCATGTCCAGCTCATGGAGCTAATCACTCTCCTACGAGTTCTGGGAGGCTTTGGGGAGGGCCTCATTTCTCTGGTGGGTTACTGGTGTCCACTGCAGCAATACCTTGGGCAGAGTACCTCTGGGGTTCTTCCACCCACTGTTGTTCCTCTGTGATCCTCTGTGTCCCAGCTCTTTATCACACACTGTCTTAGGTACAGTGAAATAACTATATATACAGTTGTCTGAAATTGCAATCCAAATCAGGAATGTTATCCACCGCTCACATGTTATCTGAGAAGTCCTCATCTCTGCTAGTACCTAGGCTGCTAAATGAGAACCACTGATCTGTTCTCCCAGATGCTCTGCAGGAGCTTTTTTCAATTTGATGTGCAATGCCAAGTGCAGAGAAAATTAAATTAACATCTCCAAACTATCTTTGATCCTGGAGTGGAAGATTATCACACTGCCTTCATGAACTGCTGGTAATAAGGGATGATTCTGGGGGGTTATCCTACTGGAGATTAAATCCTCAGGAGAATTTTGACTTGGAAAAATTCCTTGTGCTTGGTCCAGATTTCAGTATTAAAGATTAGGACAATCTGGTCAAAAATGCGTGTATACTGTACTGAGAGGAAGCAAAATCTGAACCTGTTCTTTCCATACTGAAAGAACAGACGTCACAAACCTCTCCTCACCATGCCTCCATTTCTAAGTTGTTGCATTCTCCAGAAAAAGCTTACCTGGGCTATGTTACTATGATGTCCTGCGGGACTCTGCAGGTAACATTTGGTTTGGCCACTCCATCTCTTCCCACCAACAAAAGAGTGAAGGTCTGACCAGGCAGGGAAACCTACAAGAGCCAAAGTGGCCATGAGTCCTCATGTCAGTGTTCTGGCTGCTTCAGAAGGCTCTGGAAGGCACACACAAACAGGGACACACATCTCCTCATGTGGAGAAGCCCCTGCTCATTCCCCCGAGGGCTGTGGCCAGGAACCAGCTGTAGGGGAATGTGCCTGAAAAGTAGTGGTTAGCTAATTCAGATGAATGGACAAATGGGCAAAACACAGAATTTTGAAAACTATTTCCAGTAATATTTTGCTACCATGCTGATGAACAGTGATTTGTTTTACTTATGCTTTTTCAGGAAGTCAATAAAGTGCTTCATGTTTCCAAATAAAATAATTTCCAAGCCTGTGAAACTTTGTGATTATTTTTTTTTTGTAAGTGTCGTGGTTTAGGGCTGGGGTGGCCACTAA
>NW_010196830.1:0-13583 GCF_000695765.1 Mesitornis unicolor
GGTTAACAAGATAGCAGCCATGTCCCCACCGGAGACATTTAGTTACATTTTTGATGCCCATTTACATTAGTATAAAGTACGTACAAAATACTAATAGGAAGACTAGTGTCCGTAAGGCAGCTTTCCATCATCAAAATACTGTAATAATAAATCATAACAATGTATTATAAAACATACCTTATTCAGGGTAAACTAAGTGCTCTACTTTGATCCTGATGTGCATTATCTGAAATTCATAAAGAAAAAAGCTGAGACTTCAGATAATTTTCAGTAGAAAAACATTGAAAGCAAAGTGACAAATTAAGTATTTAAAATATTTCAGATTTAAAATATTTTAAATTTGAATTTCCCCTTTAAAAAAATAAACACATGGAAATTAAAAATGGTAATTTTACTTGATACATTATTCAATATAACTGATGTTGCCTAAAGAAAGACTTTCAAATACATTCACTTTTCATACAGAATATTTGAAGTCTAGTGTTAACAATGAATTTTGTTAGCTTTGAAATTCTTGCAAGCCATGGTGAAATGAGTGATAGAACCTTCTGCTAGAACAGTAATCTTCGAAATATATGGCTTTATTTTTCCTTTAATCACATGCATGGAGGCATTACTTTCACTCCCTTCCATGTTTGTCCCAGTAAAACTTCAGGGTTTCCTGTTCTGATACAGTCTGGACTTAGGCCTGGGTAATATTTATCTGGTTCAGAGCTTTTTTTGGTGGTTATTCAATGCTACATCTTGGGTCTTATTGCATGTATTTGATCTGAAGAGGTTTTCTTTGTCTCAGGAGCCTGCTAGTGAAAAGTTTAATCTCTCTGGCAGAAATGAAGAATTGTATCATTGAATAATGTTAATGTTTTTGGTCCTTATTTATCATGAGAATGCCCGCTTAATAACAACTGAGTGGTACCAAATAACTTCCCAGTTTTATTTTGATTTGATAGCTTGGCATACAGTTCCCTTGAAGTCAAAGTTCCTGAGACGGTTTTTAGTGGTTTAGTATCAGAATAATATTTCAGTATTTCGCCTGGAAAGGAAGAGGGCTGTATCCTGGCTCTCTTCTAAGGTGTATGCAGCTATGCATTGTGCTCTGTTGTATATCAATTAAACAGGCACAGTTCGGGTGCTGGTCTTACATCTGTGTTGCTTGCATGACACTGCATCCTGCTTGCTCTTTATTTTTAAGGTATTTTTCATCTGATTACAAAAATTGATGCAGATGTATGGAAGAACTGGCATGCAGTAGTGCTAGTTTCAACTGTATTAGCTAGGGTAGCCCTCTTTAGAGGTAGGAGTTTGAATGCAAATCACTGAAACTCTGGGAAAAACACCCAACTGGAGGCAGCACAGAAGTGAGCTTTGGGGAAAACTGAAATGTTTTTGGTGGTAAGTGAGCACAGGGGCAAATGCCAGGAAACACCCAGGCTGAGGCTGCTCATTAGGGTTAGACATAAAAGGTTCCCCGAGGTGCTCAGCCCTCAAAAGCTTGGAGTCTTACCTGTTGCAGCACAAAACAATTTCTATGGCTGGGATGGTTTACAAAATTGTCTGTGGTGTTGGTCACAGATTCTGAGGATTCAGTCTGGATCCTAAAATCCTCCTAACAAAGCCTTTTCATAGGTCTGGCCATAAATATTTGCAGAGGGTTGTATATGCTTGGCCGCAGATGTGGTGCAAATCTGCTGAGTTTGCCAGCACTTTTATCAGAATGCATGAAGAAGAAAGACCACAGAATTGCTTCCTCTAAGACACTGAGGTTTGTTCTCCTGGTGGGTTGAATGAGGTTGGGAGAGCTGAAATACACTGCTTGTGTCAGGGTTAGGAGTTAGAAGGCAAGGAGCTGAGACTCAGATGTCTGAGCACCGGTCTCCTGAGGATGTATCTTGTATGGTTACATTAACTGCATATGAGCTGTGCTTCATATAATGATTGAGACTGCATACAGTATAAAATGGTGTTCATGTCCTCTTCTGCTGCCCTGAGAGTACAAATTCATGACAAACATTGGGCAACATACCCACAGCAGTTCACACAAGTAACATGTATAGCCTGTGTTGTCTGTTGGCACATGATCTTGATTCAGGTACAGCCATGGGATCAGCAGTGCAGATTTATTAATTCACTCAACCTAATTTATTCTGCTGGATATTTTTACAGTTGCTTGTGGGATTTATTCCTGATTGTTTTGTAATCTCTGAACAGCAAGTTTTACAACTAATTGTTCTGTGGTTATTCATATAACCAGTGTGTGTGAATTAAAATGCTATCAAAACCATATCCAATTCATTCCCTTGATATGTGCATGAATCTCTTTCTTAAGTCAATAGAAGTGAGCCATGCCTAATACAGTTGTGGAAGTCATTGTCAAAGAACGTGATAGGGGCCAAAAGTATAAGTAGTTTTTTAAAGGATTAGATTAATTTGGAAAGGATAAATCTTTTCATGACTGTGACTACATGGGGTGTTCCAAGTGTTGCTTCCAGCTCATTGAGGCTCAGAAGTACTGGTGGGCAGGAGTCGTGGAGATAGACTCTGTGATGCTCCTCCTGATTTAAATCTCCTCCCTGGTCACAGCCTCGTGTTGGATTTGGGCTCCTTGGATTTTTGGTCAGGGTCAGCGTGGCAACTTTTACATTTTGATTCTATCTGTGTTGCTTTGTCTCTAGGGATTTGGATTTTTTTTTTGTTAGATAACTCTCTTGGGGGAAGGTAGGAAAATGGATTCTGGCAGTCCTATTGATTAGGCAGAACATCAATTTCCACATGATTCTACACACTGATTATTGATTTCTCTCTTAATTCTCATGATACCAATTTTGTAAGCGTTATTTGTTTATTATTTTATAGACATGTTTAGGAGGAAGAATCTATTTTATTGTATTTTGAATTTTTATAGAGTCACAATTATTCCCTTCTTCAGTCAGTTTGAAGCATACACATTAAATCAGAACTTTATTTAAAGATTTTATAATCTCTCTGATTAGTTCAGCACAATTATGCAGTTGAATATTGTGCCTGTGCTGGATGGAATAGTGTAAGTGATAAATTTCATAGTGAAATTATTTCTGTCATAGTCCTAACAGTAGCATGATCATCTAAGCGCCTGATGCCAAAATGGTTTCTTTGCATGAGAGACTTTAGGATAACTATTTGCAGAAGGATGAAAGCCAATGATGAGTGAAGCATCCTCCTATTCTTCAAATATCAATAGAATTATCCAAGGTCTCACAGGGCTGAACTGCATTATGTTGGTCAGCCTGACTTGCAGGATTCCTGTTCTTATGGGTTTAAACTTGTTTTCAGTTTGCCAAGGGGAATACATCATGGGAGAACATGTGAGTCAGCACCTCAGCTGGCTAAGGCCAGAGTGTTAATGGACCCAACAGTGTACTTCCTGCAAATCATTTTCTTTTTAAAATGTGTGAAAAAGACAGAACACTTATTCACATATTTTTAAAAAGGAACTAAGTAGGGTGAGAGATTTCTTGGTTTGTTGTTCTGGTTTGTTTTGTTTTGTTTTGTTTTGTTTTCCAAAAAAAAAAAATTTACATGTCAGCGCAATTAGCTTAGGAAATGACACTAATGATCATCCAAAACTGCCTCTTTGAGGATTTAGTGCAGCCAGAGCATGCAGTAAACCTGTAGGCTGAAGAGAAATGCTCCATATCTGTCTTTACAGTTTGTTTTACATGTGGAAGTAACACAGTGTAATGATGTTATTTCATGCTGTCTGTGAAAAGAAAAATGGAGCAAAATGGCACAAAAAGCCGTTGCTGATCGGACGAGTTTTGAGCTGCAGAATAATTCTGCTAATCTTAGAATATCTTCTGGCAAGCCCCAGCTCTCATGCTGTCTTCAGCAGAAGGGCTGCTGAAAATTAAATGGATTAGGCAAAGCTGGCTCGTCCTCACCAGTGGGGTATGTGATGCTTTCTGCCACTCTATTGTTTGGGGCAAGGAGGCATAGCTGGGGACGGGGGGAAGAGGCTGTGACAAAAATTGAGGAGATTGCTGGTGGCCTCTAGGACTTTCTTTGAACTGTGCTTAACCCTGGGGACAGTGGGTCAATTATTATGACCTGGTACTGAATGGCAGATCAGTGGAGTCGCGGGTAGGTGGTAAGGGAGGATAGGGGCGGCACATTTGGGAAGTTTTCCACGTGGTTTGTTTACAGTGCATGTGAAGAGCTGGGTTACCAGCAGCTACCTCGTCAAGCAACAGAGCAGGACCTTTTCCCAGACAGGGTGTATCAGCTTGCTTGGTGACCGATGTACAGCTGGATGTGGTACAGCTGGATGGCTTCCTGTTCCAGTTGCGTCAGAGTTTGATGGGCTGCCTCGTGTTGTGTGTGCATGTCACCAGGGACCTACAAAGTAATTGGGAAACTGGAGAAAGGTTTTCTATCTGTGCCAAAAGAATGGTGAGGAATCAGTTTACTAAGGTTTAGGATATGTACATACTGGCAGTTCAGGCTTCTCCAAGCTCCCTTCTGACACACAGCCTTTTGGGAACCCGATCAGCCGAAGGATGTGGGCAGAGCTACAGACAGCCATGCCCATCCCCTGCCCAGGGCTCAGATGTCGAGTGTCCCATGCAGTACCTGAGACTCCTTGGAGCTCACTGAAGGAAGTCTCCTGGTGTCCTTAGTTTACCTTCATTTTTGTTAATGGAGTAAGGCACAGTGTCAGTAAGAAGCAATGGAGAGCTGTGGTGTTGCGCAGGGATGCTGTGCAACTTGAGAGCAGCTGGAGCACAGCCAGCTTGGGCTCCGGTTCCTGCCCAGGTCATTCGCTCTGCTGGAGCTGTCTGCAGGTCAGCATCCCCTTCCACACACAAGGGTCTATCTGCTGATGAAAGGTTACCACAGACAAGATACGGATTTATAGCATATCCTTTACTACTAGCAGATACCGTAACATCTGATGAGTTTACCCACATGGATCTTTCCAATCCCTTTTAAAACCACTCATGCTCTTGGTCTCCACCACATCCTGTGGCAGATAGTACCACAAATAAAATGCCAAAATCAGCACAAACAAAAATCTTGTTTGTTTGTTTGCTTTTTAGCTTTTCTGAAAAGTCTTAAGTTGTTGCCTGAAAAATTCACTAGATGCCCTTTATAGATTAGACTTTATAGACTTTATAAATTTATGATATGTCCTTCATTGACCACTTCTATCCCAGGAATTTTATAGCAAACTTTCATAGCAAATCATTAGATGTAACTTATCTATCATTAAATTAGCATAAATTGCTGCATTAGCAATTCAAATAGATAATTTTTAGATTTTAAGAAACCTAAAGTAGTAGTTAGTAGTTGTCAGTTTAAGTAACCTGTGAGAACTAAGTAGCTGTCAGGTTAGGTAATCTATGAGGACTTAAAAACACACTTTTAAAGAATCAGTTTTGAGCTATTCCACAGTTCATTCTGTAGATTACGAATAATTTCTCTTGCTTTCCAGCCTTTGGTTCAATTGAATGTTTAATGAAAAGAGTAAGACATGCTAAGCTATTCCATCACAAAGTTAGTACCAACAATGCTGTACATCCATAGTCATTGTCACTCCAAAATAATTCATGATAAATGATGAAAAGAAAACACCTTTTTGATGCATTTCACTTTACAGTACTTTGAAGATGCTGCTTTCCTGATAAGCAATGAGGCTGGATTGATTGGCATAACTTTAGGTCAGGAGAACATGAGAGCATCTGGCATGTGAATGCATGTCTTTTCAGAAATGGAGAGGAATCAGAACACGAGGAGATGGAGAGGTAGCTCATCAGCCCCAGACAGGATTTCTTGCCCGTGCTGCTGCTTAGGTGCAGACATCCTTCCTTACAAAATGTCTACAGTCTTTTGTTAAAGGTTCCCATTTAAAACTACTTTGGTATGTTCAAGGGGAAAATTTCCATGCCTCTTTGTATGTAGGTAGAGAGAAGGAGAACACATCAAGCAGCAGAACTGCAGTCAAAAGAGCTTCAGCACCGCCTAAATCAGTTCAGGCCACTCAATCAGTGAATCTATATGTTTAGGTAAAGAAAATATTTCTTTTTTCTATAATGCAAGGGGAAACATACTTTCTCTAATGAAGAAAACAAGAAATGCCATCATTTGGCATGAAAACTTCTTGTAATTCTTTCTGGGATTCAAAGAGCATTTCTTCCTACAATTCTCTTTGACAATTTTTCCTTGGGCTGGTATTTCATAATTACATCACCAGGGGACAAAAACAGCCTCATAAGACTTGTTTTGGTTTTTTTTTCAGCAGAAATATCCTTTAAAGAATCATCTGTTGGAAACAGATTATATTTTTAGAAAACGTAGAATGAAGTTTTTAAAAAGTAAAGGGAATACAGGAAACCCTTTATTGCCATCTTCCTAATATATGCATTTTTAACACTTATTGTGCTGTTCTGGAGAAGAAAAACTTGAGTTTTCTGTAGTTGGCAAGGCAAGCAGTGAATTGGGAGCTAAAAATTCTGTCCTCTGTTTGCCCTATTCTGATTTAATTTTGGTTAAAAACACTGCCATTTCCACAGTGCATGAAAACAACTCCCTTCCCTAGCTTGGGACCTCTGCCATGCTGTTCCCAGGGCTGTTCCAGAAGATTTAAGAGCCAATCCAGAGTGGCTGTGTGTACACTCACTGGGTCTTGCATGAGGTGGTTGGGTTTTTTAACTTCGTAGTAACCGCATGCTTATGCAGCGTGAAGGCCACATGATAAATGGTGTAGTAAACAAGTACTCCTTGGATTTTTATGGCTTTTTCTGTTCCCTCTGTTCCTGTGAAATAACGTGACTGCTGATGCTGATGTTCAAATGTAGGTTCGTTTTTGAATTTTCTGGGGTTTTTTTAAGTTGACTTGGAAGGCTGAGAAAGACCTGAATACACATATCTGAACTGAAGAGGTGGTGGCTGAATTAACATTAAGGACATTAGCAAAAGAATGACAGGAAGCATACATGAGGCTCCATGCCTGGATCTCACCACTACCTCCCAGAAATGGGCTAATATGGATCCATACGTCAGGCCCTTAGTAGTACTGATGTCTTCAGCTCTAGGGATTTGATTAGGGCTACTTCAAAGACAAGAAGTCAACTGCAAAGCTTTAGATTTGGACTAAAGTTTAAATCTAAACATTCCTAGAGCTGAATGGCATTTGCATTGGGAGTTATGTTTGGAGACAGTGTTCACTGATATATATGAATTCACTCATAATATGACACAAAATGTAAGATACAGATGAGAAAGAAGCTGCAGTTAAATGAGAAACAGATTTGTTGCTAGCTCGAATGAAATTAAAAGAATATGGATGCAAGCCAGCAAATGTATTCTATTGTGAGAAAAAATGTTTAATTTCCCACTTGTGATAACATTGAGAAACTAAATAGGGCCAGGGTATGAATGTTCCTTCATGCAGCACTTATTGCAGAGAGCTGGCAACATATGAAACCTTCCTGCTCCAGGCTGCCTGCCTAAAACCTCCTAACCCTGCCTTCCCTCTGACTTGTACTGCAAGAGGCCTTCTGAAAACTGTGAGATATGCCTTATAAACAAGAAAATCTGCAAGAAAATTACTAGGATCTTTGCACTTATATGTATTTAAGATGTCAGCCACCACATGTGGACATTTTGCAGTAAAAGGCGTGTATCCATTTTGCAATAAACGGCGTGTATCCATTTTAGCAGTGGATGCCCTGTAGTACCAGCTCTTGAAGGCCGGATGTGGAAATCTTTGCTCTAAATATAAGCATTATTGGATTTGTAAATCAGTGATTTATAAGTAGTAGAGATTTACACAGACTACATGAAGATCATACATTTTCAAGACATAACTGAGAACACAGGGTGATCTTTACTCCATTTTCTTCCTCTGGTATCCACCTTCCCTCCATCCACATTGTTTATTCTTTTTTTTAAAGTAGTGATTATAACTACTGAACTTGGTGCTTTAACTGTGCAGGGTTAAAAGTATAGCTTTCCTCATATTTCTGAACTTTCTTCCATAAAAAGCTTAGGAAGACGATCTCTAATTTCACTTCCTCAGCATGAAAAGTAAAACATCTGGTTGTCTTGGTTTCCCACCCCAGCAGCTGCCTTTCAAGAGAGTAAGTAAGCAATGACATGCTTGAGATTAAAAAACATGTTGGCATGGGGGAGCAGCAGTGTGATGGGGAAAAGCATACAAGTTTCTATAGCACTCATAATTACAGAGCATAGATAACAGCCTGCAGTTAACACTTTAATATATCCTGGCCCTGCTCTATTTTTTCTGGCCATTGTCAATGGAAAGTTGATGGTAACAGCTGGTTGGGGATTCTCCTAAAATGAATTTAACCAGCTGCTGCATGCTGGTTCTTGCTTCCCCCTTCCTTACATACGCATACTTTGAACACTTGTCTGGGGCAAGAGGAGATACGGCAATGGGGACAGTTGCGACAAGCAGAGTAATCACAAGGGGCATTAGGCAGGACTTAGGTTAAAGCACAGTAAAATTAAGCATTTCTTCTCTTTATACTAATTTTCCAGGTTCCCTACAATGGCTAGTATTATTATGATGACAGCTATAAAGGTTTATGCTGCTTACTTCAACTTATTTGTTCCTAAACTGCTCAGCCAGGACAACCCATTCCTCACCTACATGCAATTATCTTTAAGAGAGAAACTAAGGGTAGTGGTTGAGGAGAGGCACAACTATCTTCCAGTTTTTGTGCGATGGCTGTACTTTAAAAAACTCTGAATTGGGATCCTCTCAGTAATCTCTTGTGACCTCTTCCTCATTGACAAATGTCTTGATATATACTTATGATTCTACTGTATCTGGTTCTCCACAGGTACCCTGGGTCTCAGGAAGCCTCCACAGGCTCAACAACCCCAACTTCCTTAGCCTCACCAAGTGCTCCAGCCCATGGCCATCCTGGTGGCCATCCCCTGGATTTGTTCCCACTTGTCAGTGGGAACAAATGGGGAACAGTGGGAACAGTGGGAACAGTGGGTCAGTGTCTTGTGCTGGGTCACCAAAACTAAATGCAGCACTCTAGGTGAAGAACACTCAATTGCTCTCTCCTTGTCCACAAAAACAGATACTTTACTGTATTTTACAGTCAATCAGGCTGGTCAGGCATGATTTGCTCATGGTAAGTCCATGCTGGCTGCTCCAGATGTCCACCTTCTCCCTCCTGTGCCCAGAAATGCGCTCTGAGCAGACTTGCACTGTGGTTTCCCCATGGACCAGAAACAGAACATCTTAATGCTTACCAGATAGTCCTTCTGGCATCTTTTGAGGATTGGTGCAGGATCTACTGTTCTCCACTCACAGGGACCTCTACCCTTCAACCTTTCAAGACAGTGACCTTACAGGGCATTCACTTACATGAATGTGCCCGCTACCATCCACTCTTTCTCTGGTTTCTCCCTTCCTTACAAATGTGATAACACAAGAATTAATAAAGAGGGAGGTGTTGGTCTTTCTGCTCCACAATACAGTCAGAACAGCATGCATTTATCCTTCATGAAACTCTTCATTCCAAAAGCGTTGAGTGACACTAGGAATAAATTTGTCTACCCTGCTCTGGCTTATCTCCTTATCTTTCTTATATGCATGATAATTCAGTCAGTCTGGCATTCTACAGGCTCTATAAGATGCCAAACAAATAATTTATTCATTGTTTTGCTCTTCCTCCTTTCCTACATGAACGGTTTCTTAATCATAAAAATGCAACTTGAAGGTTGTCTGCTTTTGCCTGGTTTTCTGCAAGTTCTTACTACTACGATTGGCAGTCTTAGCAGTGACATTGAGATTATCACTAAACAATTTTGTAGCTTTATGGTTATGCATCTTCCTGGATTTGCTGATACGAAGCAGATACCACCTTTGTTCTGCATAACTAATCTTGAATGTAACCAAAATCTGTTTTAATATTGAAGCTTTTCTTTTTATTTGTGTATTTCCTTGGTTTTGAACAAAACCACAAGTTTCTACCTGTTTGAAGGAGAAATAGCAATTATCTATGCTGATTACTAGCTGAATTAGAAAAGTTAGTTTTTCTTATTGTTCCACCATCTTCAATGTACAGAATGAGAATGGTGACATAAGTATTACCTCTTCAGTGGAATACAAATGTTTTATTTATGCAGTCACACAATGGATTCAATATAATGCTGATATTGTAATGAATTTGCAGACTGATTCATATTTAACAAAAAAGGAAGGAGAAAAGGAACAATTTCAAGGGATTTGAGGTGGGGATTTACAGCATGTCTGGTACACCGTGGTAACTGCTGTTAGGCATGCTCTTACCTTGAAATAGCATATACTTCATATAAAGGACTTTGCACTAAAAGCTGGGCTACTGTAGGATAGAAAGAGACACTCGGCTCTTAGCTGATGTGCTGAAAAAGGGATTAACCATCTTTGTCCATATTCCCAGGTATGCCTTGCAAGAAACATCCAGGTATAACAAAGGAACAGAGGAATCTGCTGCACCATCTCTCATCTGTGCTGTGTTTGTCATTACACAAAATATAACCTCAGACTTTCTCAATGAGAAATAACAGCTTAGACCCTGTGAGAGAGTACCAAGAGAGCACTCTGACAGCTCTGACACTTTCTGCTGCCATGAAAATAAAGCGGACATGTGTCTCTGAAAACAGCTGGTTCCTAAGATAAATAAAGTTTCTGTTGACCGAACACAAAGGACATACTGGTTACAGTTCAGTGCATGAGGTGAAGTGTGGCTCATCTTGCATCTCACACCAACATGTTAGCTTGCCCAGAGTGCCAAATGTTTGGTTCAGATTTTAATTAATTTTCTGTCATTGCTGTCTACCTCTAGCTTTCTGATTTGGAATAAAAATGCAGACTAAGCACCAAATATGTAAGAAAGGCTGCTCTCTTAGTATTTTTTGCAAAACCAGAAATTAAAAATTCTGGGTTTATTATATTCTTGCAGGCTAAAAGCTTTTGAATGCATAAATGTTTTGGTTGGGTTTGCCTACGCAACAGAACTTCCAGTACTGACCTAAGCCCCTTCAGTCCTATTGTGATTTGCCTATCTCTTATGAAAATGTGAGTAGACAGACTAGGATAAAACAGATTTAAATCCTCTTAAGCTGCAAAAGGAAGGGAACCCAAGGATGGTTTCTTCATCAGAGACAGAAGGTACACACCCATCATACAGTAAACATCTGGACTGCATCAAACTATCCAAGTGGAGAGGGCAAATGTCTTTGCTGAAGTCTTTCATGAAAGATTAAGTGTCTGCCTGCTTTTTCAAAAACAGTCGTACTAAGGTGCCTTAATTTTATGCAATTATTTTGAGAACTTAAGTCGTGTGGTTTGTTTTTTTTTAATTTTCAGAGCATGGCTGTAAAACACAGATTTCATTTTGTAACAAGAAAAAAAAGATATTTTAATACTTTATTTCCAATTTGAAGCAGAATAAAATCTAAACTCCTTGAATGTCCTGTTGTGCAAAAAGCAAGTCTCTGCAGCAGCCAAAAACACATGCAGTCAACTCATCACAACTGTTTTACAGGTGGAAAAAAATGCAGTTAGAAAGAAATTAAGCAGTTTGATTTCCATAAATAAGTGAAGGCTTGGCCATCTCTTGTCTGCCCTCAGATTTACCATTTATCACATTGTTGTTTGACGCTGGTCTCCTCTGTGATGTGACAGGAGCTTTCACCTGGTGTGGTTTTATTTGGTGCGATTTTAGTGGAGCAAACCCTGACGATGGATGGTGTGTGAGGTGGGAGCCACATCCCAAGTGCATTCTTCACTGTTCACTTCCCTCTGCGCCAAAGATGCCTCAAGGGCACAGCCTGGCCATGCCCATGGACAAAGCTCCTACTAACACAACATGGCTTTCCACTGGTGGCGAACATCAATGCCAGTGTGAGCTGAGGCATAATAAAAAATTTGCCCAAGATTGGCCTCCTGAGACTGATTTTCCAGACTTGAAGATGTCTGTTTCTGTGCCCTATGCACCAGAGGACGCTCTTCCTGATTTTGTCAAATAAAGTTAATGCTTACATTAAAATCTCTAGCGGTCTGCCTGCAGCCGCATGGGTGTAAGCACTGAGTACCAAACAAAATTAGTTTTCCCCAGCATTGTCAGCTCCTTCAGGAGAACCTGGAAGCAAGAGAGCAAGAGACCAGCCTGGCTGTGCTTCCTGCATGACCTTGGTTTGAGATTCTTAATCTACAAGAGTTTCCATCCCTCCCACCCCAGCCACACAATGGGGATAATAATAGCTGCTCTTATGGCCGAGGTGGTGTGAGGATTAATAAGCTAATGCCTGCAAGGCTCTTCGGCTGCCTGCTGACAGGGGTGTCTGCGTGCCGTGACAGAGCACAGGGGCGCAGGAGTCCTTGAAGCAGAAGTTGTTCACTTTCCAGTGTTGATTAGAGAGAAAAATACAACCATGAGACCAGGGGAGGGAAAAGAACAACCATAAAAGCTGAAGAGACTGCAGAGGGTGGGCTGCAGCACCCAGCAAGGCTAGGAAATAGCTTGTTTGTCCATGATGTTATTCTCACTGACTGCATGTGTGCATGCTGCACAACTCTGTGCTATAAACTTCACCCCGATGAGGAGAACTGGGGGTCTTGTGCATGCCAGCATGGTATCCCACACAGCACTAGAGCAACTTGAGACAGTGTGCCCACAGCAGTGGAAAAGAAGGGAAAAGAGGTGAAATAGAGGAAGACAAGGAAACTAGAACCACGTATTTACAAGAAGTTTGTAGCAGCAAGGAAGTTTGTAGCCCCCTGTGGCTTGTGCTTGTGTGTGCCCAGCGAGTCACAAAGGATGGCTTAGGTGGATTTTGGGGATGGCGAGAAGGTATCAGTGTAAGCTTAGTCCAGCCAGACCTGAATTAGAGGCTATGATTCCTAAAGGCATGCTCATGGACCTTTTATGAACCACTGTGCTTCTCTTTATTTCTTTTGATGATTAAATTGTTTTAGTTTGAGGGGGTTTTTCTGTCTTCTTTCCTCCCCAGTAACTGACCTTAAAGGGAAAACAATCTTTCCACCAAAAACCTAATCTATTAGGTATCAGTGACAAAGAATAACAGTTTGTATTTTATAAAAAAAGTATTTATATTAAAAATCTCCTATGTCAGGGTATTTGGTGGGAATTTCTGAAATGTCATTGTATCTGTGTGAGCGTGGTCTGCAGCTGATGTGAAATTTCTCGTGTTCTAAATCAGGACCACTCAAGTGTCAGTCTAATGAGTTTCCAGATGTGAGTAAATAATTTTTTTCCTTACATCTCTCCGTAGCCTGAGGATGGGACATTTCTCTTGTGTCTGATTGCTGCAGCTGTAAAGGCCATGTGCCACCTGGCCTGGCAGAGCTGGCACAGTGCTTGCAGCTGAGCAGAAGGCTCCTACAAAGAGCCATGCAGTTCAGATTAAAGTAGAAGTGATGGTAGAATAACAGTAGGACTTAGATGGTAGACCTAGAGCCAGACATGAGGGTTTTGCAAATCTTTATGCTATGAGGCTCTCATTAATGGCACTCTGAAGTGTTATTTTTCTGATCCTTTAAAGTGTTTTCTGTAAGCTGTTCA
>NW_010196830.1:13614-15952 GCF_000695765.1 Mesitornis unicolor
CACTGCTTTTACTGGGCTTAGTATAATACATCCTGACTCAGCTGGGACTTCAAGGTTTTTTACTGCAGTGCAATAAAAGAAAGATATAAGTTTAAGCACTTAGCTTTAATGACAAATCACAGTTACTATACTTAATCTCTTCCTAGCACCTATAAAGTCTTCAGTCAGAGACTGATAAACTTCATGGGAGCACTCAATAATTTATCTGTTTACATGTTTTTGCACAACAATATCCTTATAGGCATGACTTACAGCAAGGCAGAAGTGGGCTATGTCCTTTCTGTTGCTACAAAAGATCCCTGTGAATGCATAGGGTATGAGTATCTACAGTTCAGTTATAAATCCCGCTTGGCAAACAAGCTCATTTTACTTTAGAGAGAAGGCAGAGTGAGTCTGTGCCTACCTGGTTTCATGTAGATCTACTGAATCTCAGGTAAATGCCTCACCTTTCATACCTGAGACATTATATCACAATTGAGATATTTCAAAACTACACATATTTGTGTACATATTTGACCAAGAGGGTATGCGTCTTCATGTGGTGTACCAACAGTAAGTCCATTTGTGTGACTTTCTGCATCTAATTTGCAGCTCTGTGATTCAGGCTTCGGGGGAAATTGGTGGATTGTTTCAATCATTAAGAAAGCAGCTGTATGCATTTCTGCATTGCTCTATTTTTTTTTCTGGAGACTTCATAGTCTAAATAACTCTTCAACAGTTGGGTTCCTTTCTGTATAAGGCATAGTGAGAAGTGACTAATTTTTATGTCTGATTCTTGATTTACTGAAATCAAGATTTTATCTGGATGATTCCTGAAAGTCATTTGTTTTGCTGAAGCAGTATGAGAACTAAAATATCCTGCACAGACTAAAGTGTAACATTTGCATAGTTGTGTGGGAAGGTGTCATGAGGCTATAATTTACTTGGTGTGAATCACTACCCCATCCTTATATATGAAAATATGCACAGGAAGGTCAATCCTCATTCACAGTGAACACTACAGATGTATGTGAAACAAAAGTGGCAAAAGAAGTCTTCTCCTTATTCATACACCTCTTTAAGGACTTGACACGACCACCACCACCAGTTGCAAAAGACACACAGGAAAAATCCTGTACCCATATTTATCTCTACAGGAGGTGAGGTGACACGTTGTTTGAGGGGGTTACAGCCCAAAATGCCCTTCTTTGCTGTTCTGATAACCCATGTTAGACATGGAGAGGCAGAAGAAAGAGAAACACATTTTTTTTGGCCAAAAGCAGGGACTGGAGGTCTTCTGGAGGTTGTGCTTCTGAGGCTGCCAGCTGCCCTGGGACAGGGGAAAGGAGTCGTGAAGCCAACCGTTAAGAGCTTTTTGGGATGAGGGGCTTGCTTGTAATGCTCACATCTTCTGCCCCATTGGCCAGTCCAGCTCCTCCACATTGTTGAGGCTGGAGTCTCGCATGACCTGATCCGTGTGAGAGTGTCTGGCTTCGCAGAGCGCTGGCTGAAGGGCAGACCGATTCTGCCATGCCTTATTGGGATGGCCTTAAAACCCGGGGTCAGGCACAGCCGCTCCCACAGCTGCCATGACCCCACCGAGGACTGAGTTTGTGACTTCAGCCCTCCCTTAAATCCTCCCTTGGCCACTGCAGACACCTTTGGCAGCGTTACAGCTCTCAAATCCCTCTCACCATTCCCTAGCAACCATGATGAGGTGCCGAAACATGGAAGCTGAAATCCCCGCATTATTGTTCTCCAGTGAAGTGGACTTACAAGGGAAAATGCCTTGAAAACATCTGGTGTTGGATGGGGAATTAGGACCAGATATGGCTTTACAATGACCAGATTATTGCACATGACACCACTGCCAGCAACAGGGAAGTCCTTGTTTTAATTTCTTCAAAACCTAAACAAAAAGCACATTTAGTTGGTTTTGTTTTTTTTCCTCAGTCTGAAGACTGTATCTTATTCTGGACAAATTGAGGAAAGGATCAGTTTTCTCTGATAATTCTGGAGTAAAAATAAATAATTATTTCCTATATCCTGCACAAGTTACATGGCTATAAATGTCACTGTAACAGTTAAGTTTTCCAGTTAACTCTCCTCCCTGTGTTGTGTCTCTTTGCATGCCAACAGCTGAAAATGAGAGTTGACACACACTGTTTTTCTGTATTCTGCTGAGTAAGAGAGCCTCTAATGAGAATAAGTAATCTAATGAGAAAAAGCACTCTAATAGAGTACAAGTACTTCAATGAGTATCAACGCTTCCCGTAAGAAGAAAAATTAGTGATCCATCTTCACTTTACTACAGTGTTTTAAAGAAGATATATAGGAAATCCATGTAACACTGATGTGT
>NW_010196830.1:15962-34852 GCF_000695765.1 Mesitornis unicolor
GGACATTATTTTTTTTTTAGATAAAGCCAGTGACACAGCGACACACCATTGAGTGTTATGGAATTTGGGGTGGGGGGAATTTTATTTTCCAGACATTGTCAGTCTTGCTCTGTAGGAATACTGAAACTCTAAATATTGTCTTTACTGCTCAGAATTTATGACCTTTAGAGTTTCCTCATGCAAAGATCTTCTCTGGTGTTAGTAGAGATTCACTCTCTTCTTACTCTGACCAAGAAGTTTTCCTTGAAGTAAGGGATCTGACATTTACCCTGGAAGATATTCTGTCTCTGCCTTGTGACAAGCTCATTTACCTCAAAATTTCCCATTTCTTCCACTTTCTTCCTTGACAACCTCACTTACCCAGAGAGGCTTTCCCACTAACAGCTTTTCCCAGAACCGCAGTGCTAAGGGAGGTATGGTATTGGGAATCAGAGGCAAGCTGCCAAGGGAGCCTCTTGTCACACAAACAAGTGTTGGGTGTTCCCAGAACTGGAAAGTACATTGGTACTGAGGAGTCCAACAGTGACATGAAGATCTGGAAAGAATTGTGTTCTATGTTAGTCGCCTTTTGGACCTGTAAGAAATTAAAGACCACATTCTCTGTGAAGTATACTGGCTAACACCACCAGACTTGTCTAGAAGGCTGTGGAAGAAACTAGTGTGTGGCTAATGATCGGTAGAGGTTATGCCTTTCCATGCCATGAAGGTTAATGAAAGCAGTGGAGTGCTACATATCCACATTGAGCCTACTCATAAATATGAAAAGCTTAGACCTTGTAGTAGAAGAGCCAGTCCAATGCTGCGTATTTTTGCTCAATTTTAGTGACTTTGTTCCAATCACACTACTGTCTCATTTGTTCTTGGATTGCCTAGTCCAAAATTCACCAACAGAGAATTCATGGAAAATTCCCATTTCTCACTCAGAGTAATGTTTGTGCCAGAAAGCATTTGCATGCGAACTGAATCAGAACGAAATACCTTTTGCATTAGCTCACTGATCATAATTAACTTGCAGCAGGCATATCTAGTATCAAATGTTGGAAATCCATGTGGGCAATTGTAAGGGAGGAAGAAATATCATAGAAAATTCCAAACCATACATACCTTTGCAAAACTGAAATATTGACACATATGAAATATTTTGGGTGAAACCCTGACTCTTTCCATGAAAATCCTACCCTTCTCTCAGTCCAGGGTTTTACAGTTTAGAAATAAAGTGGTTGTGTGCGCTTCCTACCAGCTCAAAGGGGACTATTAATGTTTGAATTATCAAAACAGTTTCTGCTCAGGCTCAGGCAAAGCTGTAGAAGACCAGGTGTGCTGTGGAGGATGAACTAGGATGAGAAAGGAGAGGCTTGATGTGTTTGTCCTGACTAATGCTGACCATCTACAGATAAGGACACCTCCCACTGGGAATGCCACAGAGCAGAATTTGGGTTTTGGGTTGTGGCTCTGGAATGATTCTTCACAACTCGTGAATTCAACTGCAAAACCATGAGTGTTTTACCAGAGAACAAAAAAATAATGCAATTAGTCTTCTGAGACAACTAAGATCAGAGATGGTCTCTTGCAGATCAGCAAGAATAGACCTGCTTGCTCACCCATTTGCGTTTCTACTGTATAATAGTAACAAGAAATGGCATAGTATATTTTGATATGGAGGCTCAGATTTTCCAAATCCACAACATAAATGTGACTGGAACTATTTTGTATAAAATTTCAGTGGGAATCTTCTAATTTCATTACAGGTTTTTTTTAAAAAAACCCACTGAAGTAAAAAAGTTTATTTTCAACTTTGTAAAACCTAATTTGAAGACATTTTCTAGTGCTATGCTGTATTCCAGTACAACATACAGTCAAGCTAAAGAAGACATACTGTAATTTTAGCCTTACCTCTCTGTCCCACATTATTGTACTAAGGAAGAAAAAGAAGGCAAAGTAAGAATGACAAAAAACCCACAAGAAACTGTTGTTATATATTACCTAAAACAGAAAGAAAATATGAAATAAATTATGGAATCATAGAATGTACTGGGTTGGAAGGAACCTTTAAAGCTCATTCAGTCCAACCCCTGCAGTCAGCAGAGACATTGGTACCAGAGCAGGTTGCTCAGAGTCCCATCAAGCCTGACCTTGAATATCTCCAGGGATGGGGCCTCCACCACCTCTCTGAGCAACCTGTTCCAGTGATCTACCATGCTCATGGTGAACAACTTTCTCCTAATATCCAACCTAAATCTACCCTTTTCTAGTTTAAAACCATTACTTCTTGTCCTATCGCTACATGCCCCAGTGAGCAGCTCTTCCCCAGATTTCTTATAGGCACCTTTCAGGTGTTGGAAGGTTGCTGTAACGTCCCCCTGGAGCCTTCTCTTCTCCAGGCTGAACAGCCTCAACTCTCTCAGTCTGTCTTCATAGCAGAGGACGTCCAGACCCATGATCATCTTCTGGGTCTCTCAGATGCTAACTATTAGATGCCCTTAGTTTTATGCTTGTATTGCCTTACGTTACTTTGACATAAAATAGATGTAGATCTGTTAACATTTTGCAGTGTCTTTTGTCGGAAGTGCCTATAAATGAAATCTTGAAGTTGTAGGAGCTTTTGTTATCCAGACTCAAATGCACATGTTGTTTAGAGGAAAAGCTGGCATGCTGTAAGTTTCCCATTTAATTTATGTAGAGTCTTCGTTCAACCATCTGGGTTTCTTTAGCTGAACATTATAATACTCACTAAGGGGAGAGCTGGAGCCAAGAACAGGAAAAATAGCTGGCCCAAATGAGCAAGTTATCTAGACTGACAAAAGGAAAATATAAATATCTTCTCTTGCTGGGTAAGAATCAAGGCAGAGCTGCTTGGGATAGCCCAAATGTACTGTGAAAACGACTGCCTAAATGTAACTTTCTTGCGACATGTTAATGTTCACTTGTGTTTTTAGTTGGCACCTTTTAAAAGCTCAGGAATAAGGGAAGGACTGGTGTTATGGATGTACTTCCTACGTGGAGCAAGGGAGATCTGAAGAGAATTGGTGTCTGATCTGCATCTTGAAACTTGCTGGTGAGGTTTATGAGCAGTTCAGCTGATGCTTCCCAGCACACTGCTTATTGCACACATGTTCGGAACTTCTGAAATCTTCTGCAGGCATCGCTAGCCTTGACTAAGGTAAACCATTGTATTTTATCTCCTGCCTGACTCTTCTACCACAAGGCTCCAAGGAACCGTGCTGTTAATCTCATCATTTGTAGCTGTGGGGGCTGGTGCTTCTCCATCTCACAGGCAGGTCCTGATCTATGTCTGAGCTCTGCCTTTCACCTTGTGCCCATGGGGGTTTTATCAGTAGCCTCTTATAATAGGTCTTGTGAAAGAGTTTTTGGCTGTCTAAGTAGAATATCAGCTATATCTCCTTTAGGACTTATTCTGGAAATTAGAAAAGCAGTTTCCTCTTTCAATAAGGCATTTAGTTTAGCTGGTATGTTATGTCTGGAATATTGGACTGTTAGGTTTTAAATTCTGCTGAAATTTGTTCATATTAATAAGGTAAATCACAGCATAGTATGATTTAATTTTTGTAACTTTAAGAAATCCAAATTTGTTTCACATTTTTAAGAGAAGAAAGTAATGCAAATACCTATGCTAACATGAGTTCATGGATGTCTGAATTAATGGAGTAAATCATTGTAGGATAGCAATTTCTACCCTTTAAAGCTTTACTTAAAAGTATACATCAGATCTTGCTTAGGAAAAGGTTGGATCTTGACTTAGATTAGATCTTGTCACAGATCTAATATAGGCTCTTCTCAACCCCATCTCATGATAGCAGTCCAGTTGACAAGATGGGCACAATAATAAAGCATGTTGCTGAGACACTCTTCACTGATGAGATGTTAAAAAAATTACAAACTATCTGTCATGATTTTAAAGCAGAAGGGGTTGACAGAGTAGACAAGATGAACAAATATGGGTGGGTTCGTATAACTGTCTCACTGGTTAAGAACAAGAGTGAAGTTAAGCATATGAATATGGGTTCATCTACACTTACAAATGTATTTGCAGTGTTGGTATGTGAGACCTATACCTTTGTCATCTGGCATTATCATTGGCATGAACTTACATTATTTTGGGAAAACTGCTCCCAAAAATGAATCTGGAAGATTTTAGTATACTTATATCTCTGACCATATGTTGTAACAGTGTTGTCAACTTTCCACTTTAAATTCTTCTCAGACTCGTCCCCAGTCAGCAGTTCATTGATGGACCCACCCCAAAGCTTCATACCTTGAAGGTAGTTATAAGTGATTTACTCTCCAAAAGAATACTTTTCCCTCCATATAATTTGAAATAGTATTTACCGTAGGAAAAGTACTGGCAACATAATCTACAATTATAAAATATGTTGAGGGAAATACTGGTAATAGGACAGTTTTAAATTCTAGAGTTCAGGATTATCTGCAGGTTTGTTATACGAAGGTTTTAATCCAGACTTTGCTGTGTGGATGTTCATAAATCATCACAACACCCATACCCATCTTGTTTTTCACAAGTCAGGCTTAAAAAAAAAAGATTAGAAAAAAAATAGTGTAACGTATTCTGGAATTCTCTTCAGACACAATGGAATCCCAATTTTTTTGCATTTCCCTGCATCAGAAATGTGTCCTCTAGAGTTATGGTACAGTAGGTATGAAGTCAAAATCAAATCTCTGGCTTCACACCTAAAATATTGATGCATTTATATTTCATATGTCAGAAACCCAGATATTGTTTAGATGCTAAACTTCAGTATTGTTTCCTTGCTCAACTTCTTTTGAATGGTAGCTTTCATTTCAGGAGCTCAACTTTTTGGATAGCTGGAATTTCCTGCCAGTCTCATGCTTTAAGGAGGAAGGGGGGCAGTTAGGCACTCTTAGGTGGGGAGTCTTTTATGGCAGCAGTACTTACGGGAGAGAGTCAGCAGCATAAAGCAGTGCAGCTTTATTTGTGCTCAAATAGGGTTTTGCTGTTTAAGAAAACCCAATATTTCAGCTGTCATTTTCATTCCTGTTGTTTTCATTCCAAAACACAGGTCTGTGGATTGTAGCTGGGGTGAAAAGTCTTCCCTTGATTTTCTTGCAGTCCCAAGACTTCAGGCGCTAGGATTTCTAAAAAATTACTTTCAAATGCGTAACAGCTTTCTGGGAGTTCTTAATTTATTTATATTTTTGAAAGTCCTTTTATGTTGTATTCCATACAAGGCACACCACTCTGTACCTTCCTGTTGCTGCTGTCCTGCTTGGACTTGGACTTTATTTCTCATCACGTGCTAGTTGTCAAGGCACTCTGCCTTGGCTAATCAAAGTGAAACTAAGGTTTAATGCGATGGTCTTGTTTTTCCTGACTGTTTGCTCACTGATGTGTAAGCGACCTTTCCACTAAAATTCCGTTTCCCACTTGTAACATTGGCTCTGTGAGACTTCTCTGTGCTTATCCATGCTCCATCCAAGACTGCCAGGTCTCTGGCCTTGTCTTTCTCTTCAGGTGCTCAAAAGGTTTCAGATTTTTCTGTTATAAAAAAGCATTTTTTAAAATAGTTTATTATTTCTTTTTTTTAAATAGTTTATTATTTCTTTTTTTTTTCCCCAACCTGGCATGTTGTTCTACTTTGGAGCAAACTCCACTTCAGTTCTGTCACATTCACCAGCACAGCACAGATAGCTCAGGTGTACCAGGCTTATAAAGAGGCAGTAGTTGTCTCTGGTTGGTAATAAATTGCTCTCCGTATACATAACGCAAGATGATCACAACTGCTGAAGACTTTCATAGTGTCTACTGTAGGTTATACAAATACATACTTTCTAGGTGGTCTTAGGTCATTAGTATTTTCCAAAATCTTGAATCAAATGAATTTGCAAAATGTACAGTAATCTTTAAACATATATTTTTGGAAAGAAGAATAACAAAGAGACCAAGCAGAAGGGATGAAAGTTATCAGAGAAGTTCAGATTTTAAAATGAACTCAGGGTTTGTTTCATAAGAAGCAAAAAAGTGGAAGTCTACGCATATGGGGCATCACATGCAATCGACTGTGCTTGTAGGACTACATCACTGAATCTGTACAGCCATAGTCAGTGTTTTGCAGCTGGTCCATATTCACCAGAAAAAAGTGATTATTTATCAGTTCCACAGGACTGTGGTAGTATTCAGAGGAAAAGTTTGAAAGTGGCTGTGTTCGACCAAAATTTTAGACACATTAGTGTCTACTAGTTTTTTTTGGTCAAATGATCCAGAGTGATCATAAAGGTTAGGATTTTCACAAGTGCTGTGGCACACAAAAATGTGACTGTGATGCCAGCAACTCTCTTCACAAAGTTGTTGGAATAGTGAGAAATAAACCCTGGATTTGTAGTGCTAAATACAATGCCAATGCAACTTAAACTAAAAAAAAAAAAGGAACATGTTTCTCTGTATCATCCACAGCTGGAAAAAATTCCTTTCATGAGCAGTCAGTGGGAGACATGCAGTATTTATACACTTAGGAGACTATTTCCCTATGCCATGGACTGATCACTGAGAAATAGGGCAATAAGACTTTAGATTCCTCTGTTTGGAGCTTGTTCCCTAGATCCAGAAGAGAAGCTTGAAACATGAAAGCTAATTATGTTCCTTCTGTGGCAGGAATTATGCATTTGACTGAGTGCTCTGTGGTTTTATAGAGAACAAGCACCAACGTTGAGGCTTCAAAGTTATCACTACCTTCCTCAATGGCAAGTGCAGTTGGCCTTATTCTAGCATTCTAGAGAAACATGTGGGTGACTAATCCAGATAAGAAACTTTATTTAAGTTATTGGCAGCACTGGCATTTCTGATGGAAATGCATGGTGTTCTAAAGTATTTTATTTATTTTAAAGTGTTTCCTAAATATATAATTAATGGAGAACTTATGCCAGTTTTACACTGCTGAGAAATGAAGGGTAGAGCCCTGCTCCTGCTGGGGTCTGTGGTATTTTGGTGAAGAGTGCTGGTTTGTATGGCTCACAGTCTACAATGACATTTAATCCAAAGAGCAGTTTGCATATGGTTTTAACCAATGAAGACCTAATGGATTAGAACTGTGTACTTTGGAAATCTGCATGTACTCTTACTACTGAAATTGTTTGTTTTAATGCCCAGGTCACCAGATGTCTACTATGAATCAATATGATATAAGATTTGTTTGAAAGAGTCCAGCGCAGATCCACAAAGATGATGGAGGGAGTGGAGCATCTCTCATATGAAGAGTGGCTGAGGAAGCTGCATCTCTTTAGCTTGGAGGAGACTGAGGGGTGACCTCATTCATGTTTATAAATTTGTAAAGGGCGAGTATCAGGAGGAAGGAGCCAGACTCTTCTCTGTCATAGCCAATGACAGGACAAGGGACAGTGGGAGCAAGTTGGAGCATAGGAGGTTCAATCTGAATATAGGGAAAAACTTCCTTACTGTGAGGGTGCCAGAGCACTGGAACAGGCTGCCCAGAGAGGTTGTGGAGTCTCCTTCTCTGGCAACATTCAAAACCCGCCTGGACATGTTCCTGTGTGACCTGGTCTAGGTGATCCAGCTCTGGCAGGGGGGTTGGACTGGATGATCTTTCGAGATCCCTTCCAGCTCCTAATATTCTGTGATTCTGTGAAGATGATCCTTGAGATAATTGTTTTCATTTCATCTTGCAACAGTGATTTGGCACAGCTACCACCTGGCCTTGACAAAGTTAAAACCTAACCATGAAGGTGGGAATTGTTCACATGGCCTTATCACGGTCACATGGAATTACAAATCAGCCTGTAGAGCTAGTTCTTTTGCCACAGTATTAACAGATGTTTTAATTGATAAGTGTGAGAATCCAGGCGTCTCTACAGTATCTCTAAAATGATAATTCATATCCTTCTCTGCATGCATTTCTCTGAGAGGCAGCTGGGGACTTGACTTCTGAGCTCTCCATGAGAATAGATTGGTAAGGTTACACTGTAGTTTGCATGTCCTTCATTATTCCAGTGAAAGTGATGAAAGCTCTGAGTAACAAAAGGACATTCAGTAAACAATGCCCAACCGACTCTTGTATGAAGAGCAGATCTGCCTTTTTGTCCTAGTTATGCACAATGTGGTAGCCAATCTGCTATTTGCAGAAAGCCTGGAGCTGCAGACTCAAGGAGAGTGATGCACTTTCCCAAGATGATGTTTAAAATCAGAGAGCAGAAGAAATTAAGTTTTTTGGCCAGAATAGTAACCTTTCCTCTTCAATTTCACTGCCTTACCTGATCACTGCTGCTGTTCAGTGACAGGGACTTCTTCTGCCCTGTGCTTGGGTGAGAAAAGGGTCATGGATCACAACTTCACCCAGAGTGGGAAAAGAGTTGGTGGTTTCAGCCAGATGGGGGTGTTCTGTCATCTGCTATCGCAGATCCTGATTACAGACAATCAGCCATCTATTTGTTCTCCTACTTGATTGAATTTTGACAATATGCCATAACATTCATGCAGGTTGGCAGCAACCTCTTCTGGTTTGATTCATTCCCCACCCCTTTCCTAATCACAATCAAGTCTCTTTTTTAGTGCAAAATTCCTCTTTAATCTCAATTTTCATGCTTACCTAGAAAAATGTATTCTTTTTCAAACAGATGTAACAGGAAAGAGAAATAGTCTCCCATTTCTAGTCTCTTTAATTTTCTTACAGTTATTGAGGGGAAAAAGCAGAGATCTACTTACCTTCTACAGAATTCACTTGTGTAATATTTATTTAATTTCAGTCACCTGAGACTTTAGGCCTGAGGAACGACAGACTCTCGTTCACTGTTTGTGTCATTTGTAATTATGCCATTTGATTTCCTTTGTGGCCTCGTAGCTTTCCTTCTTTCTTCTGGGCTGTTTGTGGAAAGGAACCCACCGAGCAGGAAACAACAGTGCAAGAAACAATGGTCAATGAAAATAAAGTCCTGAGAAAACAAAACCAGTATTCTTTCTTCAGTGTTACAGCCAGAAAAGCAACAATAGTGAATATCTATCTTGTATACTTCTGTAGCTGTTGGTTTTTCCTTAGAAAAGGAGGAAAATACTAGGCAAATAACAGGTGTGACAATTTCAAGTGAGATGCTATTTCTACAAGGCTTGGCAGACATACCATTATGTGAGTTTTCCTGCAGGAATAAACTGGTGATAATTTAACATCTGAAGAAAAGGAAGTGTTGCACATGAATGTGAAACTGGGGAGAAGAGAGGCTTCCAAGTATAAACATAATGGAGCATTATTACCACAAAATAGAGCACTGTTATCACAAAATAGCAGAAATAGGGCTAAGTGCATTCAGGAGGCTATATTTGCACCTTTGACAGGAATGATGTTGGAATTATTTTGTATCAATTAAAGAAGATATGACTTAAAATAATTTTCATTCTGTTTGAGTCTTGATATTACAGATATCAACAGTTATTAGATTAATTGTTGGTACAAGTGCACCTAATTTATATACTGACTAATGGATAACCAGAAACACAGAGGAAAATCCAGGGATCAGAGTGTTTCAATTCTACTTGTGTGTGTTTTGCATTTGCATGCTCCTTCTTCCCTTCAATAAATGCATACTTATCTTTAGCGCAGGATATTTCTCCCTGCCCTTAGTCCACACGCTCTTGCTTGCCAGAGCATGTTGCTACACTACTTCCATTAGTATTGTAAATCACAGAGACAGCTAAGATTAGTTAGCACTTTTGCAAGAGGGATAGTATCCAGTTGGACATACTTCTATTGTCATTCTCTATGAGTATCATCTGGTAACAACTTAAACATTGTAAACGTAAATTTTGTAGACATTAATGCTGTGTGAGAAACATCATTCTTTATGTTTACATTAAGTGCAAACGTTTTTCTTTTCCCTCCAAAACAAGATTTTATTTTGAAATAGGAAGTACTTGGAAAAGTATTACTTTTTATAAAGATAAAAAGTGTCAATAAGGGTCTTATTTCTAAGAAGAAATCTTTCCAAGAGAATAAAACAACAGTCTATTGGAATAGAAGTTTTTGGAAGCAAAACTGATTTAGGCATCCAAAGTGAATTTGTTCCAGGTGGGGGTGCAACAGAGAAATAACAGCTTGGAAGGTGGAAATGTCCATCCTCTGAAGTAGCAGCGTAGCAGAATAGCACAGTACCTGACAATTATATTTATTATCTGTGATAAAGTGATAAAATATCTTCTTAGAGGTATTCTACTTTGAGTTTTTATTGTTTAAACGACTGAGGTCTGGACTACAGTTTAAATCAGCAAGTACTTGACTGGAAGACCCCTGAGTAGATAGCACTTCTTTAGCAAACTTACCTGTCTCTATATATAAATACAATTTATTGAATGTTTTTCACATTACTTAGTGTTAACTAATGGTCTTTCAATAGTTCTGGATCTCCTAAAATTGGAGCTGGGTAAGGTGCTCCTTTCCTGTCCTGAGCTGCTAGCTCTTTCTTGCATGCTTAATGCTGAATGTACTCTCTGTAAAACCAGTGGGTGTTCTGACATAGTGAAATGAAAAAAGGGCTATGCCCTCCTCTAAAAATGCTTTAAAGCTCAATTAGTGGGTAGCTGAATTGCTCTACATACCTGCTGGCGTGAGAGTACCCAGATGACACAACCAACTTCCTAAAATAATGCAAAATCATGTGTAGCTTGATGAAGAGGTTTTTTGCTGACTCCTCAAAGCTTCAAGTGAATATGCCTCAACGGGGCTGTGGAATTGCTTAACAGCATATCCATCTGCTGAAAACTCAGCCAATTTGCTTTGATGAGGTTTCCAATTGTCTCTATGCAAGTTTCCTTATCAATAGAATGGTATCCTATAACCAAGAGTAATTTTAGGCCGAATTATTCGATTTTCAAAATGCTTGAGTTTGCATTTAAAAAAAGAAATCCAAATCCAGAATCTCTTTAAATATCTAATCACCAGGAATAGCAATAGAAATTTTTCAGTCACTTTCAAGGATCAAATGCTATAATGCAGCTTCTAGAACTGGATTTAGAGGGATAAAAAGGAAAGTCCAAACACGACTGCTGCTAAGCTTTGGAGCTTGCTAGCGTGTATCTTTGCCAGTTCAATAATGTTCAAGCAGATTCCACTTAACCTTGTCCAATTCCTGGGTCTCAGGTGGCCTCACCACTACTGGCAGAACAAATGATGCCTGGCTCAGGCACATGGTGTCAACACAAGAATTTTCTTAGATGTCCTGTGCTTCTTTTAGTATTAAGGGTGAAACTGTTCCAGGAGTGAATTTAGCTTAAATAGGGACGAGACCTCACTGTTGCCGCTGAGGAGGTTGGAAGATGTATAATAGTGTTTCACAGGCTAAGAGAAGACAGATAAGAAGATGAGCTTGATGCTTATCGCAGCTATAGGAAAAACACAGAATTTAATTTTCCCATTCTGTTCTGGGTGACATTAAGCTACCAAATCTCATTTTTTCCTCACATGTCCACTAATGTCACTTTGCAACGTTAACTTTTTTTCAAAAGTGCTGGTTGACTTCAGGTATAGCTATAAACAACAGGAGTTGGGCTTTAAACATATGAAATCTTACATGGTGCTGAACGTAAGCTGAAATATTGGCTCCCAGGTGTCACAAACCAGGTATTCAAAACTAGTTCACGCTACTGATTTAAGGGTCATCAAGACCATGTCACTTGCTTTTTCCTGCTTGCTTTCACATCTCCTCATCTTGATTTTCACTGGGTATTTTGTCTTTTTGTATCCCTAGCCCTTGTCTCTGGTCTTTGAAAGCTAAGCGTGTTTTGCATTGTTCATCTTGAATTGACGGGGTGGTTTTGAAATGAGTTTGTTGGTCCCTAATTGAGCACAGACTTTCTGCTTGGGGAAGAGTTGCAGGGGAAAATGCTAAAGTTAGGGAGGTCTGGAGCATGACAAAACCAATAGCGATGTCAATGTCTGCAAGACATGGGCCACAGTAGATGTATGGACACACACTGCTTATGATGGTGCTAAAAATGATCTTTAAAGGCTCTTTGTTTTCCTACTTCTCCATCTGGAGTCTGAACCCTGAGACTGATAAAGAGCAGGTGGTGGTTTTGGGTTTATTAGGACAGAATCTGCTGGCTCAGCAAGAAGCTGATAAATGACTCCCCAGCACTGAATTACTTGGTAATATAAGTGAAGAGGACCAAGCTTCCATTCCTGCGCTCAGGTCATGGCACTGGACCACTTCTCTGTGTATTATATTGTACTTTATTATGACAAGAAGTGATGAAGTCTGTTTGAATATGCACAATTCAGAGCCCCTCACCAAGGCACACTAAATAAAGATAATAAACTTGTCGTAGGGAGCACATTTCTGGTTTGTGACCTGTTTCTCCTTTAAAACATACTTTCCAAATGTAAGATGAGTGGTCTGAAGGAGTTTAGGGAATAGCCTATACTGCTATGATTCTTGTGAGCCCATATTGAATCATTTCACCCAGTCTGTAAGCCAGCAAGATCATCACCTCAGAAGCACAAAAGGGAAAATCAGGGAAAAACATGAAGTGCATGGTTGCCGGGAGCTGTGCTAGGAAGAGACTGCACTAGTGTGGCATTCTTAAATTCTAATAGATAAAAACAGGAGTGGAAAATAGATGATATATGGAAAGAAACAATGAAGTGATCTTAACCAGTTGGGTCTTCCTCCCTTTTGAATCATAGACTCATAGAATGTATTGGGTTGGAAGGAACCTTTAAAGCTCATCCAGTCCAACCCCTGCAGTGAGCAGGGACATTGGTACCAGAGCAGGTTGCTCAGAGCCCCATCAAGCCTGACCTTGAATATCTCCAGGAACAGGGCCTCCACCACGTCTCTGGGGAACCTGTTCCAGTGATCTACTACCTTCATATTGAAGAACTTTTTCTTAACATCCAACCTAAATCTACCCTTTTCTAGCTTAAAACCATTACTCCCTTGTCCTGTCGCTACATGCCCCACTGAACAGCTCTTCCTCAGATTTCTTATAGGCACCTTTCAGGTATTGGAAGGTCGCTATAAGGTCCGCCTGAAGCCTTCTCTTCTCCAGGCTGAACAGCTCCAACTCTCTCAGCCTGTCTTCATAGCAGAGCTGCACCAGCCCTTTGACCATCTTTGTGGCCTCCTTTGCACACAATCCAGCACTTCAGTGTCCTTTTTATGTTGGGACTTCAAAGCTGGATGCAGCACTGCAGGTAAGGTCTCACCAGAGCAGAGTAGAGGGGCAGAATCACCTCCCTTGCCCTGCTGGCCACACTTCTTGTGATGTAGCCCAGGATGCAGTAATTAGCTTCTGTATTTCTGCTCTCGGAGAGGGGGCATTCTTCTTTGGCAGACCTGGACTGAGCAGCTCAGGTAAGCATCTCTGTGTTTAGATTCCCTCAAGGTTTGGGGGATTATCAAATCTGTTGTCCTTTTTTTTTGTCAAAGGAAGGGGGTAGAAATTTAGAAACAAGATTGGAGCCAAAGGGCACAGGAGAAGACCTGTGCCTGGAGTTTTGTACAGAGGTTCTTGAATCATATTCAACACCATGCTACATACCCCGGTTAACAAAGCTTCTACGGCTTATGTATGCAGAATTTGGCACAGCTACATAGTATCTTGTACCAACCAAATGTAAAGTATTGTGGTCTTAGGGCCATTTTCTGTCTTGTGTAAAAAAAACATGGCCAAGTGGTGTCAAGCTGGTTAACTGGCACTCTTGTAGATGGAGCTTCAAAAGTACTTACTTACAGAGGAATTTGAAATTAAGAACAGTATGCTGCCTTAAATACCAATGTTAGCCACTTTGCATGCATAAAGACCCACACACAACAGAAGATAGTTGTTTGGGGGAAGGTTACTTTTAACATGGTGTTACTGGGATTGTTACTAGACAAAGTAAGGAGGAAGAGCCTTCTGCTTGTCAGTGGTGAAGGACAGAGTCTAAACGGCTGTAAAAGCAAAAGTGAAAATTTGGGCAGGAAGGATATGAAGAAGATGATGGCATGGTCAGACCAACAGATCAGGCTAAAACCTTAAGCACACTGGATTTCAAAGAGTTTGTTCTTCCTTGTGAGGAGAAAAGGAGGAGACAATTTTTATCACTTCCAGAAGTCACCATGAATCCAGAGATTAAAATCTTTTCCATGCCTCCAGTCTCTTATGGAGGGGTATCATTAAACTATCAGATTTATGTCAAAACTCATTCCTTGGCAGGCAGGTGCACATTCAGTGCAGGGAAGCGGTGTGGGGAAGAATACGCTGGTTACTGCGTGCTCATGAGCTCCTCTTGAATGAGGAACCCAGGCACATTGCTGGTGAGGATAATTTTAAGTGCCATCTTTGGTATCAGGTTTTTATGTCCATAGTAAATAGCAAACAATTCTAATATCAAGTATGGTGTATCATTAGGTATCATTAGGTGTCTTTTTCTCTCTCCTGAAGTTTTAACAGTCTGTGAGAATTAATCATGAGAATTTGGAGTTTAAATTTGTTCCAAAGAGATGAAGATCAGTGCCTTCCCCTGGCTTCCTTTATTAGCTGAAAAGGGTGGGGGAAGGAAAGTAAGCATGTAGCTTAATAGGAAATAAAAACCGTTTTGTGAATGTGTGGCTGGTCTGGCCTATTCATGACTGTGACACACATGTAAAATATGCTGGTGGTGATACAGAGTCAAAAAAGCAGCGTGCCAACACTGTTAAATTACTATTTATTTCCTTTTAATTCCACTGGGTGTGACATTTATGTCCAAATACATCTATCATTTTGTTGGACTTTTCATTAGACCTACTGCAGCTCTGAATGGTTATTTAAGTTTTTGCATGTGGGAATGACCAGCTGTGAAGACTTCAGAACTGAGAAGGGTACTTTTCCATTTTGACCTGACTTGACTTTACTTTTGTGTTTTAAAACAAGTCTTTTTGCAGAATAGATGAAACTATATATATACGTTTCCCTTTTAAAAACGTCTTGCCTTCTTTTAGGTAAAAACACAGTATTTGAATCACCAAGTTTGCCAAAATTAAATGCTGTCATGTAGTATAAGTGATGTGATAGTCTTCTCTGACTAGTTTATATATGACAATATTAGATGATGCAGAGGATGTCAAGGACCCTGTTGCAACGTGTTTGGATTGTATGTGCTTACATTGTGTCAAAAAAAAGATCAGTGGCATGGCACAAAGCTTGAATCAGGCCTACACCAACTGGTGAATTGGTCTACAACTAACTGGTCTACAGAAATACGACAATTTACTGAAATGACATTGCAGCTGGATACACTTACAGTTGTGCTAGAGATACACGCTGACTGCTTCCCACTCACTTTGTTGAGCTGGAGGGAAAACCTATTTTCTTGCAGTACAGCTTCCAAAGAGCCCTTTCAAGTAATGGAAATTATGTGATGCGATGAGCTGCTCTCATAGAAAGTTTTGCATTTGACAGAGGAGCCCATTAACTAATTATCTTCTCTACTAGCATACTAGGAGCTGGCAGGAATAGCTGTGGGACTGAAAATGTTTATACCCAGATCCTTGAGAAAATGTTGGTGCTTCACTCCCACGCCAGTGGGAATTACGTGAGTTTGTAACATACGCCTTTCAGAAGGTCTTTCAGATTTAGGTTAAAGAAGTGTTTGACAATCTTCCTACAGCTACTGCTTTTGCAATGAGTGAGCTGCAGTGCCAAAGGCTGTTTTATTTCTGAAGTCTCTTAAGCCTGAGTGAAGACTCAGCCTGATGGATGTTTCATCAGAGGAGCATAGCCAAAGTGAAGGGTGCACCATGCAGTGAGACGTTACTTACTGAGGACTACCCATGGTCTATCAGCCGAAAAACAGGTCATGAAATCTAGGCAAAAAATGTCTGGAGATAGATTGTATCTTGTCAGTATTGATTGATAAAACCAGATATGCCTTTGGGCACCTAAGCTCTTACAAGTTTGAAACGGTTGACAAAATGAAAGCCGAGTATAGGTTAGTTCTCTCTGTGAGATTTGTCATTCTGGACCTGAAGAAGATCCTTCCTGCCCAAAGGCATGTGTATTTTTCCAACTGTCACCAGGTGTCACAGAATGACCATATTTCTCCATGCATTTTGCCTTGCTTATGACTTCAGGGCATGATAAAAAAGGTATCATTTATAACATTCAAGAACTGCAGTCAAGCAAACAATTCAGACCACACGTTAAAAATCTTTTTTTCAATGTGTAGATGTATCTTCCATATCCATCACACTGATAACATTGCATTACACTAGCTAAAGGAAAACTACTTTTCTAGCTAGCCAATTGCCATCAAATTCACGTGGAACTTATATGGGCCTTGAAATGCATGTTGAAAGTACTCGTCAGCTGTGTCTGGAGTAACTTAAAATGTTCAAACAAAATAAAAGGCAGGAAAAAAAAACAAACAGCCTGGAAAACTTTCCTTAACTGGGAATATTTTGACTAGGTAATGTAAAGTTGCCACTTCAGTATGACAAGCAGGTTTAGATCACACTTTCCTGGCTTCTGGTGGTTTTTACCAAGGTCAGCATTTTAATGTATTAGGAAAATGTTGTTTTTATTTTCTTTTTGCTTTCTTTTCTCCAGAGAGTACTTAAGGCATGAAAGGAAGCCAGGGAGATAAATCACTCGATCATAGTGAGCCTTTCTAAGCATTAGATGCTAAGCATTGTTGTCAATGGGATAGCATTGGAGACGCTGTGCTTCTGTCACTCTTACTGATCTATTGTGGAGACACTGGGAAGGATGAAAAGGATGGCTTTAACTGCAGGCAGTAATCAGAGACCCAGGCATGTTTTGGTGGGTTCAGTGGTGGGAAAACACCAGTCATAATACAGGAAATGACATTAATCCTCACTGCATTTCTAACTGTCTGTTGCAAAATGGTATGTTTAATACTTTGCTTTGCTTCTAGGGGTTGAAGACAACGACTGCAGGTTGCTGTATCTGTGGATAATGTGTTGTCTTCACAGGCCATATGAATGGTTTCAGCTGGTGAACAAACTGAAAGAATAGAAGCCTCAGAGCAGGTACACAGCAATTATTTCCTCTACCACAGTGCAACTTCACCTCCTGGTGACAGTGTATTTCCACGGCTCACTGGCTGCTGTTAATGAGGTAGAAACAGCACTCAGAGAATAACATTGTTCCAAGAACATGACATCTTGGAGTCATCTTTGGACTCTACTTTTTGATTCTTCCTCTACTAGCTATGTCTGCCCATTTGCTTATCAGTCTCTCCAGAACATCAGATCTTTATGGTGATCCCATCTCCTACTCATGCTTTACTCATTTCCCAACATGGCTATTACTACTTTTCAATTTAGTCTTCCTAAATCCCTGCTTTGAATTTGAGGTCATTTAGAGTGCAGATGTGGATCAAAGTTAATATATTAATCCATAGCAAGTACATGGAAGAGTATAAAATACTGTGTGTATTTGAAGAACAGATTTCAAGTTTTACTGCATAAATTAGCTGCACTGTTAAGCAGTAAATTTGTGTTTGCGTACAGAAAATAGATTGCCACACTTTGTTCCAAGATTGCAAATTTAGCTTGGTATACTTTTACTGAAGCAACAGCAATACAGCTGTGGCAGCACACAGCTCAGTTCAGTCAGTGCCTGAGATGGGAAGGGTTTGCAGATGAGACTCCTACTCCTTCCTGTAATTCTGTCAACCTATAAGACAGCTCAGGTGCATTTGTATGAGTTGCAACTACAAACATAAAATCGTACAGAGTGCAGCTCCATCATGTGCCAAACACAAGGGCCCATACCTGTTCCTTCTGCTTGTGCAGCTGTTAGAAGGCATAACACTTGGTATTTTACCGAGTTGCATAATCTTGACCCAAGGTATGCTGTTTTACTGGAAAATGCTCTTCTATAATCCAGTATTCTCTTGTTAGTAAACAGATGGGGCCCCTCCTCTGAGCTGCACGTAAAACTACAGCCTACATCACCCTCACCTTTCATCCAGTGTATGCAACACATACAGATGGGAAGCTTGCCAGATGTTAGAGCATATCCACAATGTTGCTCAGATAAAAGGATGGAGTCCCAAGGAGGAAGTACTTTGCTATAGTATTAAGTACAACTACAGTGTAAGAAATATTTAACCACTATTCCATTCATTCATTGTGCATCTTCCAGAACACAGGATAAGGTGTACAGATTTGCTATGGGTATAACCTCCTTTACTTCAGCCAGAAACTCCTGCTTCTGTCTTCTCAGCCACCCATGACAGGCATTATCCACTCTGTCAACTTATGTCAAATCCTACAATTACGTATCTTCCATTTTAGGCTACTTTAGCACCTAAATAACTTGTAATAAGCACTTTATTTCCCTCTTCAGTTTAAGACTCAGAGCAAAGACTGAGTACACGGAATGACTATTTTCCCTGACACCTCTTCACATAGAGCTCTGTTGGAACCTATTTACTGCTCTTTGGAAATGACACAGTTCAGGCCTAGAGTTTAAGGATGACTTGTGGTAAAGCTTTAACAAGTGTGTGTGCCCGAAGTTATACACTCCTCTGCCGTCTCACAACATTTATAACTTGGGTTAAATGTCAAGGTATTCTTGGTTTCTCATGTCTCTTCTGCATGAGAAAAAGGAAGCAAAGCAAGCAAAATGGCTTTAAGATTCTAACATGAGAAAACAGTATTTTCTTCCTATCTTTGTAAAAAAGACAAGTTATCATCTCTTCAAAGCCAAAATTTTGAAAAACAAAGAACTCTTCCTGAGGCAAACACCTGCCTAAAGTAGTAATTTCAAAACAACTGAAGTCTGTCGCAGTTCAAAGACAGTTTTCAGATACTTTTACTAAAGGCAAGTGTTGAGTAGCCTCACCATAGATGACACTTATCTCTGTCTGCCATCGTTTCTAATGCTTGCATGCAACCTAGTGCTG